>NW_007259593.1:713465-744942 GCF_000164805.1 Carlito syrichta
GGGGGTGGAGATCGGTGCCGTCGTGGGGGGGGGTTCCACGTCCTCCTCTCCACTTCTTGGAATCAGTGACCGCGCTGGCCTGGCCGCCGGGCTGAAGCCCTCCGAGACCCAAGAGACCAGTTCGAGTTTCCTCCGAGAAAATAAAGCGCCCAAGCATGGAGGGGAGGGACTCCCCCGTCCTTGGGATCGGCCAGGTGAGCCGAGCTCGGGGGGGGGGGTCTCCTGGGAATCTGCACCCGGGAAGGCTCGAAACGCCCACTGTTCAGACCCGCGCCCCCGTGTCAGCTGAACGTGGCTCTTAAACATCGGTTGTGTTGCGGGGTTGTTGCCGTCGGAGCCCTCAGCCGAGGCTTGAAGAAAATTGACACCGCACCTGAAGGATGGCGTCGATGGCCGTCTCTTAACTCGCGTGCGTGATGAGAGAATTTTTCCAGAAACAGACACAGACCAGGATTATAAGTTTAAGGACTTATAAATGAATTCCAGTTGAAATAAGATACGTGTTTAATCATCTGCTCTTAGTAGAATACAAAACAACTTTTGTTTTAATTCAGCTTAGGCTCACTGAACCCCTGAAACTTTAAAGTTCTTCGAATGCATTTGAAGTCATGTATAAAACCCACGGATTGGTCGATTTTCTTTTTTTTCCCCCCCCTCTCTGGTGCCTGAATCAGGAAGTTTGGTTATTTTTATAGATTTTTTTTTTCTAACCCTAAACTTTCGTTTCGGGGTTTGCAAAGTCTGAGTTCCTGAAATCAGAGTTTATTGGCTTTTGTTGAATGAGAATAATCAGAGCATGAAAATAATTTTATAATATATTCATTGAAATCCAAAAGATTATCAGTTCCCTTCATCTTTTTCTTTGTTTACTTACTTATTTATTTATTTTTAAGGGGATGGGAGAGTCTCCCTGTGTTGCCCAGCCTGGTAGTGTTAAACTCTTGGCCTCCAGCGATCCTCCTGCCTTGGCCTCTCAAAGTGCTGGGATTACAGGTGTGAGCCATCTTGCCCGACCCTATTCCCTTCATCTTAATACACAAAGTGTATACTGTAACCTATGAATTATACTATAAAGTGGATATAAGGTAAATATAGTAGACACAGTTGACGCAGCATTTTTTGGGCTCAGAAACTGTGACCAAAAACTATTCCTTATTTGTGTGTTGCCTTAATAGAGGACAATTTTTAGAGATTTCAGAAATTTGAAGGCTAAAAGTGTTACATTTATAATGAGATTGCTACTATTTAAATGATCCTGAAGATGATAGGGCAGGAGGCGTGGGGTGCTGACTAAGTGTGTAAACAAAGCATTCTTACTGCTAGACTCTTATGCCTGGGAGGAGTAACTCCTCTGATGGCTGTCACTAAGAAAAAATTGTTTAATTGAGGAGCGCAAATAATTGCAAATTTCAGGCAGATCTAAGTATCTCCTGGGGTATAGAAATACCCTGCCCTCCAAGAACATAGCCATATTTATCTTCCCAGTCTGAGATGGATATCAATTTGAGATAAAGCAAGTTTTTGTTTTGTTTTGTTTTGATTTTCTCACTTCTTCCTGACTTGGATTTTTAGTGATGACTCCTTACGGTGCTACAGATGTTAACCACTTGGGCATGTATTACCCAAAAAAGGCAGGAGGGAGAAATTGTGGATCTCATCATTTCAGTTATGCATATTTGTAACATAAAGCAGTGTAAGTCATTTCCAGTTTTGAAAATTATACACCAACGATCAGTTTTCCTTATTGTTTTCCATTCCCAGATGTCTGAAAGCATATTAAAAGCTCACTAAACCGGGCTCGGTAGCTCAGCCTGTAATCCCGCACCTTTGGGAGGCTGAGGTGAGTGGATTGCCTGAGCCCGTGGGTTCGAGACCCGTCTGGGCAGTGAGACCTCATCTCTACAATAAATCAAAAAATCAACCGGGCGTGGTAGTGCATGCCTGTAATTCCGGCTACTTGGAAGGCTGAGGCAAAGGATCGCCGGAGCCCAGCAGGTCGAGGCTGCGGTGGCCGGGAATGGCCACTGCACTCCAGTCTGGGCAACAGAGTGAGACTCCAACTCAAAAAAAAAAAAAAGCTCACTAAATGTTTTTTGATTGATTTTAATTACTATTTCCTTGTTAATGTTTTTTGTTTTAATGTCAAGTTGTGGGGTTAGAATTTACCGCACCAGACAAGTTTGCATAACCTATGAAGGAGGGAAGGCTGCTGCCCATACTTTGGCTGTGATGGAAATGCGTACTGAATTTTTACATTTGCAGGTCTGATTGGAAGCCTGAAAAACCTTTCACCGCCTCCTCATTGAGTTCTTCCCTCTCCCACCGCCTCCCACAAATTTTAAAGGAAATGAAAACAATTTAAGCTTTCTATGACAAAAATCTACTGGCAGTGTTGGTGAATCTGATGCTTTTAAAAAGAGATATCCTTTATGTTACCTAGCATTTTACATATAGACAAATGTTACTAATAGAAACACAACCTAACCAGGCGCATTTACAGAAACCATCTGCAAATGATACTTTATGACCTGTTGGTATGGATTTTAGATTTTTTTTAAACCCAAATTTCTCCAACTTTGAAATGAAGGAGTACATTCTTCAGAGAAAGGGGGGATTATAAAGTAGTGTGAGCCTCTGTGTACAGATTCAAATATCCTTAAATGTATGCTGTTTACACATTTTGCTAAGTTATCTAAAATGTATACTTAGGCAAATGATTACTGAAGATCTATGCTGTCTCCCGGGAGGGTGTGTGTTTTACTACTTCACAAAACAAATGACATGATAATAAGCCCCCAGATGTCAAGCAATGCTACTGCTGCTAATTAGAGTTCAGCCAAAGATTCCTGCCCTCCCCACACTTAGGCTATATAGTATGCCCATAATTTGCCCTCAAAAACTTGCTTGTGATTGTGCATGGTTTTCTGATGAGTAGTACATGCTTTAGTGGTAGAAGAGGAAGTTCAAGAAAACCCTTAATTAAGAGTAGCTACAACCTTCCTAGAAGAACTGTTAAAGATGTAGGAAGCTGAGGAAGGACGGGTGTGGTGTCATTCAGGGTTGTCCTACCTGTGTGAATCTTGCTAGGCAGTGAGTGAAGGGGTGTCTCCCCAAGGAGGCGTGCCCAAACAACTCTCTTTAAAATTGAAGGCAATTCCATCCATCTCCAAGCCACACCTTAGGCTATGTTATCTTCCCCTGCCCCCCAACCATGACACTACCTTAGAATATACTGTATGATTTATTTATTTACTGTGTTTCTCTCTCTTGCCACCCCCAATTAAAATGTGAGCTCCACAAGGCAACCGGCTTTATTTTGTTGTATTCCAAGCACATAGAACAGTTCCTAGCATATAGCAGGCGTGCATATTTGCTGAATGAATGGACATCCATCCAGTTAATTTATTAAGTTTTCTATGCTCCTTACTCCCTCCTATGATAACTTTTGAATGTTTTGAATGAATGTTTTATTTCACTCTAAAGATCAGCCTTGGAGGTGCGTATGGATTTTGTTTGCTTGTGAACCATTTTTAGATTGAGAAACTGAGACCTAGAGTATATGAGTGACTGGCTTCCACAACCCATTTACCATGAGAGCCTTTGTATCATCATTTGGTTTCTAGTGACCAGAAGATACACAAACTAAATGCATGTTCGTAATTTGGTGATCTAAGGTGTCACCAAAACTATGTCATTCTGTTAATTCATCATCATTGGCATGTTTGGACAGACCTCTTAATAAGAAAATTTGATACTTTTGTTCTTTCACTGGGTAAAGCAAGCAATCTTGGCATGTGTCCTAGGGCTTATTTATGTAATTTTTTAAAATTATTATTTTCTTGGGTTTAATGTGGGCTAATTGAAAGTCCTGCCTGGTTGATTTCCAGTGTGGACAACAACGTACAGAGGTAGCATGTGGAACTTTAAAATGCCTTTCTAAGAACCCTCTCCTAGGTATGTCTGTTGCTGTTGCTGTAGCTGATATCTCAGTCTCTCCCATAGCACTATCATCTTCAGGTGTGCTGAAGATACAGTGGGATTTGCAGAAGCCCAGACAGCTTGCTCTTGACTCTATGATGACTAAAAAAGAGACATTAAGAATCAGGTGCGAGCGAACAACAGGGTTGCCAGGTATTGAATATTAAATAGAAGGGCCTAGTACTGTAGCTTTTTTATCTGGTAAAATGAAAATATAAAGCCAAACAATAGATTTTCTTTGTCTAAGCATTTTTTTCTTGATTGGGAAAAGGATATAAAACTGTGATAACATTGCTATGCAACAGCTTGCAGACAGGGTGGCACCTCTTGATCAGGTGACAGCATTCACAAGTTTATATTTGTGACATTATTTCAGTATTGGCCATTAAGTCTTGCCTTGCACAGACCTGCAAGGGAAATCTATGTGCATGGGATTACAACAAATTGTATTTTTGTTTTCTTCACATTCTACAAAACTATTTATTCTACAGTTAAGAAAAAAATTATTATAAAATCTACACAAACAGTTTAACTTATCTGTCGATACATGTAAATATGTTTTATTTATTTATTTATTTATTTATTTTTTTTTTGAGTTGGAGTCTCACTCTGTCACCCAGACTGGAGTGCTATGACCGCTCCCGGCCACCGCCGCCTCGACCTGCTGGGCTCCGGCGATCCTTCCACTTCAGCTTTCCAAGTAGCCGGAATTACAGGCATGTGCTATCAGGCCCGGCTGATTTTTTGATTTATTGTAGAGATGAGGTCTCGCTGCCCAGGTGGGTCTCGAACCCGCGGGCTCAGGCAATCCACTCACCTCAGCCTCCCAAAGGCGCGGGATTACAGGCTGAGCCACCGAGCCTGGCTGTAAATATGTTTTGAATTTTTTTGAACTACAATATACATAAAGATGTGCTTAAGTGTACATAGCTTACTAAATTGTCACAAACTGAACATACCTGTGTAACTAGCACCCAGGTCAGGTAGCAGACCATGACCCCTCCCAGTCAATGCCCCCCTCCCAGAATGGCGCTCTCCTGACTTCTAATGGCATTCAGTAGTATGGACTATTTTGTCTGTCTGCTTTTACCTAGTGTGTGTGTGTGTGTGTGTGTGTGTGTGAGATTCACCCCTGTTGTTGGAATAATTATGGTTAGTTTATTTTTGTCACCATGTGGGATTCCGTTATGTGAATATATCACAATTTATCCTTCTCTTGGCAGGCATTTGGATTGTTTTCAGACTCTAGGATATTATGAATAGAGCTTTAAGAACATTTTCATATATGTGTGATGGGTGAAGCCCCTTATTTCTCTTGAATGTACACACAGGAGCAAGTACTGCTTTTCCAATATTTGACTTTGGTGGAAACCACTGAGTAACTTTCCAAAGTGGTGCACCAGCTTACATTCCCACCAGCAGCATAGGAGAGTTCGGTTGCTCTGCATCCTTGTGAGCAATTGATATTTTCCATCCTTTTAACTTTTGCCATTCTGTTGGGCATGCATAAATATAATTTTTAAATTCAAAACAACTGTTTGTCCCAGGCTGCCTGGTGATCTACTTTTTCTCTGTAGGGTGTCTGCCACCTCAGCAGAAGCCCTGAAGGGGGATACTTAATGTCAGAAGACAGACCAGGACTTAGGGATTATGGGTCTGAGAAAGGCCATATAGTTGTGGTATTCATGAGAATAAAACAAATTTAAGTTTATTAGACTCTAAAACTATCATAGCTGAGCACATCAAAGGGTTTTATTATGTAAGGAATGTTAAGGACATAGATGAGTCTTATTTAAACAAACTGAAATGCTTGGGGTGGAGTGCAAAATTATGGTTAATTGAATTTCTTGTTAATTGAATATTAATGAAAGTACCTTTCCTTTTCTTGTATGTAACTTTTCTTGGAAATGTACCTGTTTTGCTGTTATAGGCACAATAGGCTAGCTTTTCTTTAAAAGAATTTCAGTAAGTTAGTTTAATGAAGAGATTTCAAGACTAGTGCTTTCTAAAGGAGGTATTATTTTTAATTTGAGTCTTTTCCCTGGTTAGAATATGATTGTACGTGCTTGAGAACAAGTCCCCAAAATTATACTTTTCATTATCACCCACAATCATTAATATAGTATGTATTTATGTGTGTATGTATTTAATCTTGGCAGCTTTTAAAAACTATTTTTCTGATACTAGAATATTTCCAAAGAGTATGAAAATTTATACCAAAAATCAATCACCCAGAATTCCACAACACAGAGATAACACTAACCCTTATTGTCACTCTTTTTGATATTTTTCAGTACACAGTACACATTCCCATGTCGTTCAGTATTTTGTACTTTATCGTTTTGATGACTCCACAGGATTCTGTTTTTCATCTTAATTTATTGATCCAGCCCGTTTTTGGATATAGATCATTGCAAGTACTTTGCTATTAAAGCACTGCATTGGACGTCGTTGCAGATAAAGCTTTGCACAGATCCAGATCTGTGATGTTTTTCTTTTTTTTTTTTGAGTTGGAGTCTCACTCTGTTGCCCAGACTGGAGTGCAGTGGCCGACTCCCAGCCACCGCAGCCTCGACCTGCTGGGCTCCGGCGATCCTTCTGCCTCAGCCTTCCAAGTAGCCGGAATTACAGGCATGCGCTACCATGTCCAGCTGGTTTTTTTTATTTATTGTAGAGATGAGGTCTCGCCTGCCCAGGCAGGTCTTGAACCCGCAGGGTCAGGGCAATCCACTCACCTCAGCCTCCCAAAGGCGCGGGATTACAGGCTGAGCCACCGAACCCGGCTGTGATGTTTTTCTTTAGCCAGATTCCCAGAAGGGAGCTGTGGGCCAAAGGGCAGGTACATTTTAAAGCATATTTGCTCTACATTGCAAAATGCCCTCCAGAAAACATGTACCAAATTATACTGTAATTTACACTATGTGAGAGTACACCTTTCGTTGAATTTCAACCAAGTAGATCTTTTTTTTTTTTGGAGTTGTAGTTGGAGTCTTCACTTTTTCACCAAGGCTGGAGTGCAGTGGCACACTCACGGCCACCCCAGCGTCGACCTGCTGGGCTTCGGCGATCCTTCCGCCTCAGGCTTCCAAGTAGCTGGAACTACAGGCACGCGCACCATGCCCGGCTAATTTTTTGATTTATTATAGAGACCAGGTCTCACCATGTTGCCCAGGCTGGTCTCGAACCTGTGGCTCAGGCAGTCCTCTCGCCTCAGCCTCCCAAAGTCCGGGATTACAGGCTTAAGCCACAGTGCCCTGCCAAATAAATCTTTTAAAACCACTTCCTTTTCTATAACCCATAGAAGGTTTGTGTGTGTGTTTTCAGCAGAAAAGCATGTATACCTGTATCATGTAGAGTCTGGACATCTGCCAGAACATCCAAGATTTCATGTCTACCATTATTGGGCATGCTTTCTTCATAACCTTAGAACTTGTGGGTATATACAGAGTAATTACAGCTCTGTGACCGTTCGGAACTGTTCTTATTCTCCTCAGCCTTGATTTCTTACTTCTGTTTATGTTTTCCTGACCTTAAGACTTTCTGGTTTATCATGATTTGGGTGACTGTGTTCTGGTGTCACAGCTTCCTGAAGTCTTTATAGATAAAGGTGAAGCACATGTAGATGAGATGAAATGTTGCTGTTCAAAAATGAAAGAAAATTACTGCCAGAATGTGTTCCCGAATGGAGCAAAATAGATGAGCCCTGCACAAAGATCTAATTGATGATCACAGCCTTTTAGAGCTAGGTATGCTTTAGAGAGAACAGCAGGTGGGTGAAGATGCCCTCGGGTTTGTTATTGCTTAAGCTGTTTTTATTCATATGGTACTTTGGAGGTCTAAAGTCCCTAAGAAATAGCAGTTCCTTCATTGAAACTATCCAAAGGGAGCAGTAGTTGACTCCAGGGCAGAAAAAGGAAGACTGATTTCTCATACTTTACCTTCTGGAGTGTTTACATTTTTTAAAAATGTGAATGTTTAAATGTTTTATAATGTTTAACCCAAAAGAAGCAGGAAAAAAAATGTCTTCCGTTTTAAAGGATAAAATTTGTTAAAACTAAGCTAATATTTGTCATTTTCTCCCTGTGTTTTGCAGATTAACCTTTTAAAGATAAACCAAATTTTAAATCCTACAGTTTTTGTTTTAAAGATTTTTACATATGGGAATACATTTTTAACATTTACTAGCCTGAGACTACGAATGCAACAGAAAATTAACTGAACAAAATTGGAAACACTCAAATTCCTGTTTTTAAAATTGTCTTTTAAAAGAAAACCATTCCTGATGTTGCAAGCAGTTGATCACCCTTTCCAGGTGCAGCTATATTCTTGAAAAGTACTACAAAAGTGGTAATAACAGGACAAGAAAAGGTACATAAAAGTGGTAATAACAGGACAAGAAAAGGTACATAAAAGTGGTAATAACAGGACAAGAAAAGGTACATATGTGGTAATATCAGCCTGTCAAAAGTAAAGGGGAAATTTCAGATAGTTTATACATAAGACCTACGATAAACATGCAGAGGATTGGGGTGGGAATTGGAATGGGTCTCAGATGACAAATCTGTAGCCCCACACTTAGGAGGGAAGCCCCTGCCTGTGGGAGGAAGGAAGAGGAATACAGGAGACCAGACCACCCTGTCACCTTTGTATGCCTCTGTCAGATACAGATGCATCAGACTTAAGATTTTTTTTTTTTTTTTTTGAGTTGGAATCTCACTCTGTCACCCAGGCTAGAGTGCAGTGGGATGCTCACGGCCACCATAGCCTCAACCTGCTGGACTCAGGCAATCCTTCCACCTTAGCCTTCCAAGTGGCTCGAACTACAGGCACACGCCACCACATCATGCTAATTTTTTGATTTATTGTAGAGATGAGATCTTGCCAAGTTACCCAGGCTGGTCTCAAACCCCTGAACTCAGGCAATCCTCTCGCCTCCGCCTCTGCCTCCCAAAGTACTGGGATTACAGGCGTGAACCGCTGCACCCAGCCCAGACTTAAAATGATAGACCAATCCATTTCTGACCACAAAAGCTCAAGTGAAAAACTGGGAAAATCAGAATAACAATTCCTGATATTAAAATGCTGTGATCTTTTAAAAAATATGTAAACTCTGATTATTTTAATTGACCAAATAGTATATTTTATTGTAGCATGAGCTTCATCTTGTCCTTGGAGCAGCTTGAGGTGCAGGACATCAGCTATGTCTGACAGTACAATATGTTTCTAAGTGAGTAAACATGCAAAACATTCTGATGAGCAACTCAGTCCACCTGTATGCTGTTCAAGAAACCTTCTTCAGCTAACCAGTCCATCCTTTGTGTTATCCCAGGTTTTTGTATGTACTTGATAATATCCTATTCCTCCATTTGATGTTGTGCTTTAGTTTTCCCGCCTATAAATAAGGATGATAATACCTACCTCATAAGGTGGCTGTGAGGATTAAAAGTGATAATACAGGAAAGCTCTTAGGACATGCCTGGCATATCATAGGCCCCTATTTAGCGTTAGGTGTTAGTAGGAGTAGCTCGTGCTTACTAGACTTCATCACCATAGAGCACTGATTTTCCTCTCTTTGGTTTACTGCTCTCCCCAGGATCTAGAAGAGTGACTGACACATAGATGGAGCTGAATACATATTTGATAAAGTAATAGTGTTAAGATTATTGGCTCATATTTTTCTCTCCCTGGAAGAGCTAGATGTTCCTTGAAGGTTTTTGTTCAATCCCTTATTTTGCTGGCACATAGTAAGAACTCAAAAGTTTTTGTGGAATAAACACTGAAGAGCTGTGTTAATCACACAGCTGTGACTAAAATTATTACCTACTCAGTACCACTGAGACTGAGATGGCACCGGTCATAATAGCTGCCATGTTTGAGCACCTGTATGTCTGTGCCAAGCCTACCACTGACACTCATTCTTCCTGCAGCTGTTTTCTTGAGCACCATGGCTGTGCCAAGTACTGTGTTTACTACCAAGACCTCACTGGAGAAAAGACAAAGAGGGTCTGTGCCTTTTTAGAGTTTATAGCTATACAAGATAGCAATGCCAAAGTTTTAGTATCCTCATCCCTTCCCTCCTCCTGGGCCTGCTCATATTATAATGGCATCTCCTTGTTCCTTTCCCTAGTCTCTGTCCCAGAGGGGTCCAGGCTTTACCACTCCAATTTGCTGGATATTTGCTTTGTCTTAATATGGGGAAAAGTGAGAAAAAGATTAATATATGTACAGGTTAAGTTTGAGAGAAGTTTGGGGGGCAGTAAGAAGTCTTTGGAGAGTTGCCTATATGAGAGAAGTAGATGAGAGAGAAAAAAATTTAGAAATTTTGCTTCCCCCTTACTGAGACATATAAGTAAATAATTTGAACTGTTTTTAAATTATTTGAGGCTTTTTAATAATATTTATCAGATTGCAAGGGCTATGATTTTAATACAGAGCAGAATTACTTATCTCACAGGCTTTAGCTGAAGAAAGTTCACTAGAATTATTCCACATACTAGTATAAGAGTGGCATTTGGAAATAACTAGTGAACTTTAAAAAAAAAATTTGCTATATGAAGTCAGTGTACTTTGATCTAGTAAAGTTCCTATTACCTGTTAAGTACTTTGGGGCTTTCTAAACAAACACGACCCAGCACATGAGATGTTCTTTCCTGTAAATTCACTTCTTGCTTTTTATTCCAGGACACACCTTTTAAAACCAATAATGAGACAGGCATGAACATTTAACTAAACGGCTTAGTGTACTTTGTGGCCTTCAAAGTGTATATCTTTTGACATCTATTTTTTGTTTTTTTGAGTTGGAGTCTCGCTCCGTCACCCAGGCTGGAGTGCAGTGGCATGCTCACGGCCACCCCAGCGTCAACTTGCTGGGCTCAGGCGATCCTTCCGCCTCAGTCTTCCAAGTAGCCGGAACTACAGGTACGCGCTATCACACCCAACTAATTTTTTGATTTATTATAGAGATGGGGTCTTGCCAAGTCGCCCAACCTGTTCTTGAACCTGTTGGCTCAGGCAGTCCCCTCACCTCAGCCTCTCAAAGTGCTGGGATTACAGACTTGAGCCACCGCGCCTGGCCCTGACATCTATTTTAAACCCAGTAACGAACAAATTATTGTTTCCTTCATATATGCCATTTGAGAAGCATGGAAATAATAGAATATATAGAAGCTTGAATGGTTTGTTTTTGTGTATTTAAGACTACCGTGAACACTGCAGTAATGTTAAGGACAGATACGCTTTTTGCCAACAAGTGCAAAAATGCAAATTTAAAGTAAAGCTGAAATTGATCTCAAAAAACATATATAGGTCATTTGCCTGTGGTAAAGTGATAGATTTCTAAATCATATGAAGGCAATATTAAAGGTGCTCGCATTTCTCATTTCATCGCATCTCTGTGGTTTGCCTTTGTGTTTTTCCATGCCTGCCTCTGTGTGTGGCCCTGCATGTCCAAAGGCTGGTACTCTTCTTCACGCATCACTGTGTCTGCTGGGTTCAGCCTAGGGCTGATCTCTCGGTAGGCCTGTAATCAAGATTGCACAAGTGTATCTTTTTTGTGTTGTTTCAAAGGCCCAAATGTGAAAAAGACTTTACAGGGTTGGTGGAATGATGTGTAAGTACACATGTTCACATGATATGTAAGTGCACGTGTTCACACGTTCATACTTGCCAGGATATTTTCTTCTCTCTCTCTCTGTCAGACACACACACACACACACACACACACACACACACACAGGAAAATACCAGGAAAGAGGCACATTTTCAGATTCTGGTTTAAATTCTACTTTTAAAATTTATTTTATAGCCGGGCTCGGTGGCTCAGCCTATAATCCCACTCTTTGGGAGGCTGAGTGAGTGGATTGCCTGAGCCCATGGGTTCGAGACCCACCTGGGCAACTTGGTGAGACCTCATCTCTACAATAAATCAAAAATTAGCCAGGCGTGGTAGCACGTGCCTGTAGTTCCAGCTACTTAGAAGGCTGAGGCGGAAGGATCGCCGGAGCCCAGCAGATCGAGGCCGTGGTGGCCGGGAGCAGCCGCTGCTCTCCAGTCTGGGTGACAGAGTGAGACTCCAACTCAAAAAAAAAAATTTACTTTAAAGTTATGTGGTAGTCATCCTGGCACTGTAGCTTAGAATAGGAAGGATTGTGTGTTTCTATTCTTTCAAATAAGAACACGTACTTCTATGAACCAAACAAGAAGTAGTTTTTACTTCAATCTCACTGGTATTATTCCCTCTGAAGTTCACTACCCAAAAGTTGCTTGAATTCTGGGGCAGAGTCTTGAAAAATCTCTGTCTGATGAAGACCAGTGTGGACCAGACATTGTTCCAAGTCTGATAGCTTGCTAATTGCCCAGGCTAGGAATGCTACTTATGATCCCAAAGGCTTTCTTGGCATTGCCAAGAAATGGTTCAGACCGTTACTTTCTCAGATATTCATTAACTCAGTTTGTCTGTACATGGTTCTCCCTTCTCTCTCTCTTTTAAATAACAATTGAAAACCTAGATTATTATACTAATTTACTGGGTAGGATAGCCCTGGGACTTAATTTTCTTAATAGACTTGATAAATTTGTTTACAACGTGTGAACAGTTGTAGAACATTCTTCTTTCTGGCACAAATATGTTGAAGTCTTTGGAGGGGAGGGTGCTTAATTGTGCTTTAGCTTCAGAACAGTTCCTGCTGCCTGAGCAGGGATTTTGGGAACTGATTGTCACAGTAATTTAAACAATGACATAAAAGGTCATGGAAATGTGATTACACCTAGTAATATACCATAAGAGGTAGCAGTACATATCTTTTTAGATGATCACACTGATCTGATCACTTGCTTAGCTTTAGGAGCTCAGGATCTAATAGGTGTTCCAGGACTCTCTGAGAATATTCTTCTCTGAGAGGCTAAGCCCAAGGGTGGTCCCTATATATCACTGACCATTGGCCCAGTGGCTTCTGCTGCACAGGCCACATCGCTAGGGATGGACCCATGTAAGCCTGCCAGCCTGTTTGCCTCTTGGCTTCCTCTCTAACATGACCTTTGTACCCTGAAGGACGACTTTTGCAGAAATCTGTATAAACCAAAACCTGGATTGTGGATGAAGAAGGGGAAGGCAGAATGAAGGCAAAACAATGTTTTCATGACGTATGGAGAGTTTTCTCTGTGGGTTGAAGATTTTTTTATGGAACTTTCCCTTTTCGAAGGACACAGTAAGGATTTTTGCCTGGAAAAACATTTGCCAAACTCCTTCCCCAATCAAAGCTGGAAAGACAACTGCTAGTCCTGCAAGAGATTTGTCTCAAAATAGCTGGGTTGTTATTTTCTACTAATGAGTCAAATTGATTTTTGCCCTAGGAGGGGAAATGGCTTCAAATGGCTCTGTGAGCATAAATGCTTTGTAGACCAGCTGCACATTTCCAGCTGTCCTGGACCAGTGTTCACAAAGGACAGGAATGAGCTGCCTCTCATATGCCTGCCTCTGCTGTGGACAAGCTAGTTAGAAGTGACCAAGGAACAAGCAGACACACCCAACATCCCTGTGGCCATTCTGAGCCTTGCGGGTTTAGAACTCTGAGTCCTTAATAGCCTGGAAATTAAGAAGAGTCAAGGGTTTTTGCTGTTTTTCCTTAAAAAAACAAAACAAAACATGATTGGGGTATGATTAATATACTGTAAAATTCACTCATTTTAAATGTACATTTCAGTGATTCTTAGTAAATTTATGGAGTTAGTTGTAAAATCTAATTTTACTGCATTTCTGTCACCTCAAGAACATTCTTTGTGTCCATCTGCTGTCATTTCTCATTCTCACTTCCACCCCCAGGCAGTCACTAATATATTTTCTTATCTCTAAAGGTTTCATCTTTTCTGGACATTTTATATAAATGGAGTCATACAATATGTGGTCTTTTGTGACTGACTTAAGTAAAGTAATGGGGTTCTTCCATGTTACAAAGTATATCAACATTTTATTCCTTTTATGACTGAATAATATTCCATTGTATGAGTATACCATATTTTGCTCATCCACCAGTGGACATTTGGGTTTTTTCCAACAAGATTTATTTTTAAGGTGCCATATTAATGCCTAGTATGTAAAAGGTAATTTAAATGACAACTTGGAAAAACATAAGATTGGGAAGCAGAATCACAAGGAAAGTCCTGGCATTTTCAGACTTCTTAAGCCTGTTATAACTTAGGAGGTAGGAGGTGGAGAACAGAGCTGCGAAGCTTTTGTGAGCCTCATTTGGAGTTATTACCTTGCAGCGAATGAAGTCGCAAACAGTGGTGCCATTACCTAATGCTCGATTTTCATGGCTGATTGGCCCATGGGGCCATTGTGTCTGTGGTGATGTGTTCAGGTAAGCTGCTGCTGAATCTGAAGGTGCAGCTTGCAACCAGCTCATCCATGAACACCAATGTGAATTATAGGCGCATACCACCACACCCAGCTAATTTTTTTTATGTATTGTAGAAATGAGGTCTTACCAAGTTGCCCAGACTAGTCTCGAACCCCTGGGCTCAGGCAATCCTCTTGCCTTAGCCTCCCAAAGTGCTGGGATTATAGGCGTGAGCTACTGTGCCTGGCCCATTTGTTTTCATGTTATAGGGAGGAAGTGGAAGTTCCTGGAGATAGGTGTGTAAATAGGAATGCTACTGTATTTGAAGAGTTGATTGATATTTGAGAGCTTTTCTCTTATCATGTTAATTACTACAGTTGGTTCAGCATGCACTGTGTCAGATTCTTTGAAGATTATGTAATAAGCACTCCCAAACATTGGATTATCTCATTGAATCCTCATGCCCCTGGTGAGGTAGAAATTATCATTATTCCCATTTTAGAGAGGAAGAGACCAGGCTCAGAGAGGGTGATGTGCTTTGCCCAAGGAATCAAGGACAAAGTTTCCTTCATGCCTTGTCCCCCACACCTCTCCGGCCCATTACAAATGTGATGGCATGTTGCAAGTTACAGATGATACAAATAGATACATGAGGCAAGTTTATAACTAATGCTATAGATAGCACACTGATGGGGAGCTAAAACACTTTATATTTGACTGACAGGAAGCATTTTTGTGTGTTTATATAGTTGAATGAGTATTTCTGATATAAGTTGGTATTTCAAACAAAAACATCTCAGTTGTCTGATTTTTCTTCACTTGGCTTGTGTCCCACATTCACAATGGGTCTGAACATGACTCTTGTGACCATCTGTTAGCCCACAAGCAGCTGTCTCTTTGCCAAATTTGCTTACTAATACTTTCCCTAAAGGCAGAGGAGCTAATCAAGTATTGGTGATGTTAGATAGTCCAGGAACAGCAGCTTCCAGCAACACTCAAGGAAGGAGGAAGCAAGATTTTCTACAAATAAAATTTATCTAGTCATATCATCAGTTAACCCTTGTTACAGATATTCTTGCCACATGACATTAGAACATGCCTTGATTCATTTGAGCATTTGTGACATTACTGGGCTAATTTGGTTTTTGGGTTTTTGAGTCGAAATCTCACTCTCTTGCCCAGACTGGAGTGCATTGGCACACTGCTCATGGCTATTTCTTTTTTTTTTTTTGAGTTGGAGTCTCACTCTGTCGCCCAGACTGGAGTGCAGTGGCTGCTCCCGGCCACCGCAGCCTCGACTTGCTGGGCTCCAGCGATCCTTCCTACTCAGCCTTCGAGTAGCCGGAGTTACAGGCATGCGCTACCACGCCCGGCTGATTTTTCGATTTACTGTAGAGATGAGGTCTTGCTGCCCAGGCGGGTCTCAAACCCACGGGCTCAGGCAATCTGCTCACCTCAGCCTCCCCAAGGCGCGGGATTACAGGCTGAGCCACCGAGCTCGGCTGGCTATTTCAACCTTGATGTTCTGGGCTCAGGCAATCCTTCCACCTCAGCCTTCCAAGTAGCTGGAACTACAGGCATGCCCAGCTAATTTATTTTTGATTTATTATAGAGATGTGGGGCTCTGGCAGTCCTCTTGCCTCCACCTCCCAAAGTGCTGGGATTACAGGTATGAGCCACCACATCTACTGGGCTAATTTGTATGACATTGTATAAAATAAAATAGTATATAAAATTTCAAGGACACATACATTACCAGAATGTAGTTTTAGGACTCCATATTTACTTAGAGATTCTTAAATCACTGTTAAAGTTTATCCAGTGTAATTATTACTCACATTTTTAACTGAGAAAAGCAGGCCAGGCTCAGTGACTCAGCCTTAGTCCCAGCACTTTGGGGGCCCGAGGCGAGAAGATTGCCTGAGTCCAGGGGTTCAAGACCAGCCCAGGCAACTTGGCGAGACCTTGTCTCTATGATAAATAAATAAATAAATAAATAAGCTGGGTGTGGTAGCCCTCACCAGTAGTTCCAGCTACTTGGAAGGCTGAGGCAGAAGGATCGCCGGAGCCCAGCAGGTCGATGCTGGGGTGGCTGTGAGCGTGCCTCTGCACTCCCACCTGGGCGACGGAGTGAGACTCCAACTCAACAAAAAGAAAGAAAAACACTGAAATAACAATTTGTCCTTGGCCATGTAGATAACTGTTAAAAGAAACAGAAAGAGGAGTGATTCTTAGAATTTTAAAGTCTCATTTTAACTATCTGGCTAGCCATAATTGAATTCATTTATGCTTTATTAATTACACGTTAATTATGCACAGTTGCTCTATGCACAGTTCCATATCAGTAATATTTTTTAAAAATGAAAAAAGTAAAAATGCTAAAGAAGTTAAAACCATAAGATTGCATAATTCATAATTATTAATAATTCATAATCATGATCTGTAACTCTACAGAGGTAGGGAAAATGCCCAAGAAACAGACCCACTAGAAATCTGGTGGAAAATGTCTGTAGGTTCCAAAGGGCCTATTCCACAACATTTTATTTAAAATAGCTAACCACTCCAGTACTACTAAACTTTTGCAGTAGAACCGAAACCTCATATGCAACTTGGCAGAGGTAGAGCAGTAAGATATATATCAAAAAATAAAAATATATAATATATAATTTTATGTTTACTTTTTGATATGGAGTCTCACTCTGTCACCCAGGCTGGAGTGCAGTGGCACACTCACAGCTACTGCAGCCTTGACCTGCTGGACTCAGTTGATCCTTCCACCTCAGCCTCCCAAGTAGCTGGAATTAACACAACCGGCTAATTTTTTTGATTTGTTGTAGAGACAAGGTGTCTCTGAGTTGCCTAGGCTAGTCTCAAACTCCTCCTGAAGTGCTGGGATTACAGACATGAGCCACCATGTCCTGCCTAGAACCATGATATTGCTTGTCCATTA
The DNA here is from genome assembly GCF_000164805.1 of Carlito syrichta. Lineage (NCBI taxonomy): Eukaryota > Metazoa > Chordata > Mammalia > Primates > Tarsiidae > Carlito > Carlito syrichta. The sequence goes on from NW_007259593.1 coordinate 730,731, forward strand.
GCTTAGACTTTATTTTGTTACCATAGCTATATGTACACTTCTCTGGATGGAAATGAAACGCATGTTGAAACCAGTTTGACAAATTATTCTCCTTGACAGGCAATAACTGGTTGGATATATACTAAGCTTTTTTTTTTTTTTTGGTAATAAAATAGGACTTCTTTGCCCATTTATATGTTTTTAATTCACTTTGTTAAGATACACTTGGTACCTTAAGCCTTTTATTCTTATTGCCAAACTTATATTAAAATGGATCTGTTTATTACTATCGATGACTCTCTGAAAATTGTAGACTGTTTAACAATTCAAGTCTTCTCAAGCCTTGCCATACCACTGGCCTTTGACTCAACTACTGCCCTCCCCAAATCATGGGGCCCATTCTATTCACTAGTGCGTCCATTGCTACTATAAAAGTTTACAGATTTTGAAATACAAAGGCAACATTGCTTTTTTGTTCCAGGTTTAAAAATAACATGTACTTCAGCTAAAATAACTAGATTAATGGCCAAGAGCCAATATAGAAATGGATTTTCCACTGTTTAAAGAAGCCAAAATTTCTGGGGGGAACGTTTCTGTAGTTGAACCTAAATACAAGTAATAAGTTGAAGTATGTATGGTGAAATTTTGAAGCTTAAAAACTTTTTCTTCTAAAGCTGATTGTAGTTAAGCTTTTTTACCCAGTAGAATCCTTTGAATAGTGATTTGTGTTAACTTTGGAAATTCTCATTAATTCATTTTTTGTTGGTTTTTTTGTTTTGTTTTGTTTTTGAGTCAGTCTCATTCTGTCACCCAGGCTGGAATGCAGTGGCATAATCATGGCTCACCGCAGCTGCTCGACCTCCTGGATTCAAGCTATCTCCCTTCTCAGCAGCCTCCCAAGTAGATGGGACTGCAGGCATGTACCACCATGCCTGGCTAATTTTTTGTTTTTCATAGAGAAAAGGTCTTGCTATATTGCCTAGGCTGGTCTCAAACTCTTGGGCTCAAACAATTCTCCCACCTCAGCCTCCCAAAGTGCTAGGATTACAGGCATGAGCCACTGCACCCAGCCTAGTCTTGGTATTTTAAGATGCTAGAGTTATATGTGAACATTTCATCTGCTTATACCCTACAGGAAGGGTTAGCCGTGGATCAGTTCCTTGTATTTTTACCATCTACACTCAGCCTAATAAGAATAGTATAAGAATTTTAAATAAGCTTTAGAAAGGAGCCATTTTCTAATGAAATTATTAGATTTTTAAAATTTGTGAACTTCAGCTGGATGTGGTTGCTCATGCCTATAATCTCAGCACTTTCAGATGCAGAGGTAAGAGAATTGCCTGAGCTCAGAGGTTCGAGACCAACCTGTACAACTTGGTGGAACCTCGTCTCTACAATAAGCCAAAAAATTAGCCAGGCATGGTGGCACATGCCTGTAGTTCCAGCTGTTTGGAAGGCTGAGGTAGAGGAATCACATGAACCCAGCAGGTTGAGGCTGCAGTAGCCATGAGTATGCCACAGGACTCCAGCCTGGGCAATAGAGTGAGACTTTGACTCCAAAAATAAAAATAAAAAATAAGAAATAAAATAAATAAAAATTAGTGAACTTCATCAGGTGCTTATGGGGATATAAAATGGTACCATAGCTCTGAAAAGAAGTCTGGCAGTTTCTTATAAAGTTAAACATACACTTAACCATGTGACATGGCAGTTGAATTCCCAGGTATTTATCCTAGAGATATGAAAATTTATGTTCACTTAGAAACCTGTACGTGATTATTTATATCAGCTTTGTTTGGAATAGCTCAGAACTGGAAACAATCCAAATGTTCTTCAAGTAAATGGATGAATACACTGTGATACACCCATACCATGGAATACTACTAGCAAAAGAGAAGCAATAAGTTTTTGATACAACTAACACCTTGGATACACCTTTAGGACATTGTGTTGACTGAAAAAAAAGCCAGTCTCAAAAAGTCATATACTGTATAACTCCATTTATATAGCATTCTCACAATGGCAGAATTATAGATTGAGCCCAGTGGTTGCCAGAGGTAAGGACTGGTGGGGAGGGTATGATTATAAATGGATAGCACAAAGGAGCTCTTTGTGTTGATGGAACAATTCTGTATTATAAGTGTAGTGATGGTTATACAAATCTAAACATATAAAATAATTTCATAGAAATAACAAACCTTCCCTCCAAAAAACAAATGATATAAAAGCTGGTAAGATCCAAATAAGGTCTGTAGTTTAGTTAACAATATTGAGTCCATGTCAGGTTTCCTAGGTTTGATGATAATACTGTGGTTATAGAAGATGTCACTGAAGGAAGCTTACACAGGAACTCACTGTATTATTTTAACAATTTCTTATTAATCTGAAACTATTTCAAAATAAAAGGCTTTAAAAAAAAAAAACAACAACCCAGGTCGGGCATGGTGGCTAATGCCTATAATCCCAGCACTTTGGAAGGCCACGGGTGCAAAACCAACCTGGGCAATTTGCCGAGACTTCAACTCTACAATAAATCCAAAAATTAGCCGAGCATGGTGGCATGTGCCTGTAGTTCCAGCCACTTGGAAGGCTGAGGCAAAAGGATCACCTGAACCCGGCAGGTCAAGGCTGTGATGGCCGTGAGCATGCCACTGCACTCCAACCTGGGTGCCAGAGTGAGACTCCTACTGAAAAAAAAAAAACCCCAAAGCAAAGACATTAAAAAGAGATGACAGAAATTGCAGCTGTGAACTGTGGCTTACACACAATGTTCAGGTACCGAGGCCTCACCATCTTGCAGAGAGAATGGAGGAAACATTGCCTCTAGAACTTCCTATCTCCTGGTTGTGAATAGGCTCAAAACAGCTGACTGCCTCCAGTCATACAAGGTGAATGGACTTCTGGTTAGGCATGACAGATTCGCCTCATGTCTTTTTCTTCCTTTTGAGAACACATTAATGATGTCAAGAGAATTAAAAACAAAAGCCTATAAATCCATAGTGCAAAGGGACCTGAAAAAGAAACATTCATTTACAAAAGGCCTAAAGAAAGTTTGGGTGACAGACAATGGACAGAGGAGTGGCCACTGACTTAAGAGAATCCAAAGAACCTACAGAGAGAAGCACTGAAGAGAAACCCAAAGTTTGAGGACCAGGCCTCAGAAGTGGGGATGGAGGGGGAATGCACAGGGCTAGAATCGGAGTCTGGCACACAGGATGGAGGGACTCCTGGGTTCCCTCGTTCCTGCCCTGACCACAACCACCAGCTCCCTCTGCCTGGCAGAACTGAGATGTAATTTTAGAATATGTTGAACCAGAGGAGCTCTGGACTTAACCGAGGGTCAAGGAGGTAAAACGTGAGGCTGAAAACAGAGAAATTCCGTGGAAATCAGCTCTGAACTGTGGAGTCCCAGCCATCTTCCTGACTGGGAAAGCTGGGGCCACCTGATGATTGCCCCACCCACCCAGTGACAGGAAGTTAGAAACCTCTGATTACTGTCATGTGGCCAGTCACTGAATGAAGCCCCCCTGGACAACCACACAGCTTCCAGCCAGCACTGAAGGGGTTTTACCCCTAAATATGAACTGACCATCAAGGATTCCCAGACGTTTGAGGAAGTCTCTAACATGAAAGATGGAGGGTAGCAAATAATGAGAACCACTCAGGAATTAATATGGGAACTGGAATAAAGCACACAGAAAATGACAATTGATTTATTCAAACAAGAGAAGATATTGCATCCATAAAAGAAAAACAGGAGGGTGCTTTTAAAAAGAAGCAATCAAGAAACTTGAACATGCTCTTAGAAATTAAAAATATGATATCAGCCGGGCTCGGTGGCTCAGCCTGTAATCCCAGCACTTTGGGAGGCTGAGGTGAGTGGATTGCCTGAGCCTGCAGGTTTGAGACCCGCCCAGGCAACTTGGCAAGCCCTCATCTCTACAATAAAATCAGAAAATTAGCTGGGCGTGGTAGCGCACACGTGTAGTTCCAGCTACTCAGAAGCTTGAGGCGGAAGGATCGCCGGAGCGCAGCAGGTCGAGGCTGCAGTGGCCGAGAACGGCCACTGCACTCCAGTCTGGGTGACAGAGTGAGACTCCAACTCAAAAAAAATAATAAAAATATGATATCAAAAGTTTTTTAATAGTACAAGTAGGCCAGGCGTGATGGCTCACACCTGTAGTCTTATCACTTTGGGAGGCCATGACAAGAGGATTACTTGAGCCCAGGTGTTTGAGACCAGCCTGGGCAACATAGTGATACCATGTCTCTTTACAAAAATTTAAAAAAAAAAAAATCTTGGCATAGTAATGTACATCTATAGTCCCAGCTAATTGGGAGACTGAGGTGGGAGGATCGCCTGAACCCAGCAAGTTGAGGCTTCAGTGAGCTGTGATAATGCCACTACACTCTAGCCTGAGTGACAGAGTGAGACCCTGTCTCAAAAATAGAAGAAGAATTGGACTATAAAGTTGAGCATAGCTGGGCTCCGTGGCTCAGCCTGTAATCTTGCGCCTTGGGAGGCCGAGGTGAGTGAATTGCCTGAACCCGCTGGTTCAAGACCCACCTGGGCAACTTGGTGAGACCATCTCTACAATAAATCAAAAAAATTAGCCGGGCATGGTAGTGCACATCTGTAGTTCCAGCCACTTGGAAGACTGAGGCGGAAGGATCGCCGGAGCCCAGCAGGTCAAGGCTGCAGTGACCAGGAGGGAGCGTGCCACTGCCCTCCAGTCTGGGTGATAGAGTGAGACTCCAACTCAAAAAAAAAAGTTGAAGATATCTGTCAGAGATAGTAGAACAAAAATATAGAAAGGGGGAAATGGAAGAAGATAAAAGGATTAGAGAATAAATCCAGGATGTGTAAAATCCTCATTAGAGTTCCAGAAAGGATGATGAGACAAGAAGTAAAATAGGAACATTTTTCAGACCTGAAGGACATAATTTTTTACATGGATAGGGTCCCATTGAGTGTCCAGTAGAATAAATGAGAAAAAAAAAATACCCACAATGAGAACAGACCATTAGTCAGTTTCAGAGCCTAGGAATAAAGAGAAGGCTTCCAGAAATAAACTTTTTTTTTTTTTTTAATTGGGATCTCACTCTGTCACCCAGACTGGAGTGCAGTGGCGGCTCCCTGCCACCGCAGCCTCGACCTGTGGGCTTCGGTGATCCTTCTGCCTCAGCCTTCCAAGTAGCCGGAATTACAGGCATGCGCTACCATACCTGGCTGATTTTTTGAATTATTATAGAGATGAGGTCTCGCTGCCCAGGCGGGTCTCGAACCCACGGGCTCAGGCAATCTACTCACCTCAGCCTCCCAAAGCACAGGATTACAGGCTGAGCCACACAGCCCGGCTAGAAATAAACTTTTTTAAAAAGTCACATTCAAAGGAATGTGACAGCTGACTTGTCAACAGCAGAACTGGATGCTAAAAACAGTGGAGCAGTATCTTTAACATTCTAAGGAAAATCATTTCAATCTATTATGCTCTACTTAGCAAAATAGCAAGCAAATGCCAAGGTAAAGGTAATTTCAGATGAATGGGGACTCATTTACCTCATGTGCACCATTTCTTAGATCACTTTTTGGAGAATGATCTCCAGGAAAAAGAACGGAAGGAGGAAAGAGGACGATATGGATCCAGCTAAGGAGAACTGTGACACAGGCCACTAGAAAGGGCCATGTCAGGGTAACAGTGTGGCAGGGACAGTCAGGACAGACTAAGCAAGAGGACAGAGAGTCCTTGGAGGAGTTATAGGGGAAAAAATGGAATGCAAGATTAGCTTGCAATTATGTACATTTGAAAAGTGATGTTGATAGAACTCTGCTAGCTTTGATAATGCAAGTGGAAAAATTTAAGGTAGATACATAGAAAATTAAGCAAAGGCTGGTGCAGTGGCTCATGCTTATAATCCCAGCACTTTGGGAGGCCGAGATGAGAGGATTGCCTTAGCCCATGGGTTCGAGACCAGCCTGGACAACTTGCTGAGCCCTCATCTCTATAATAAATCAAAACATTAGCCGGGCATGATGGCACATGCCTGTAGTTCCAGCTACTTGGAAGACTGAAGCAGAAGGATCGCCTGAGCCCAGTAGGTTGAGACGGTGGTGGCTGTGATCGCACCACTGCACTCCAGCCTGGGCAACAGAGTGAGATTCCAACTCAAAAAAAAAAGAAAGAAAGAAAAAAGAAAACAAGCAAGGGGGAAGAATGAGACAATTAACCTCAGGAAATAAACAAAGTGACTTTACCAAGAAAGGGCATGTAACCCTTGGTGCATTTCTTGCGTTATCGTTACCAACATTTACAAAGTCATAATAAGAACTGACTACTGATTCATCAGAATTATTGCCACTGAAGCTTGGCACAGTCGCTCACATCCGTAATCCCAGCTCTTTGGGAGGCAGAGTCAAGAGGACTGCCTGAGCCCAGGGGGTTGAGATCAGCCCGGGCAACTTGGCGAGACTTTGTTTCTATAATAAATCAAAAAATTAGCCGGGTGTGGTGGTGTGCGCCTGTGTTTCCAGCTCCTAGGAAGACTGAGGCAGAAGGATCTCCTGAGCCCAGCAGGTCGAGGTTACAGCCAGGCTTGGTGGCTCACACCTGTAACCCTAACAGTTTGGGGGGCCAAGGCAGGAGGATTGCTTGAACCCAGGAGTTGACAACTAGCCTGGGCAACATAGCAAGACCTCATCTCTACAAAAAATTTTTTTTAAAAATTAGCTAGGCATGGTGGCATATGTGGTCACAGATACTTGGGAGGCTAAGGTGGAAGAATCACTTGAGCCTAGGAGATCGAGGGCGCAGTGAGCTGTGATTATGCCACTGCACGCGGGCAATAGAATGAGACTCCAACTCAAAAAAAAAATTTGTTAATGCCATTTAATTATACAGAAGGGATTGGAAAGGGAAAGTGGATGGTGTGGAGAGTGAAGTCCTCATCTACTGTGTTAGAAAGCCGGGAATTATTGTCCAAAATTGAGGAATCAAGAATATTAAAATCTATGGCAATAAATGCAAGAGTAACAGCTTAGTTGGAAGTACTTACTCTTTGGAGTAAGACCTGAGTGTGGAAAGACTGAAGCAAGGATTGTCATTCATCATCAGCCTTTATCACTGTTTAAAGTTGTCATGTTCTCGCACTCTTAATTCATAATGGAGAAACTTTATTCTGAAGAGCACAGGTGTAAAGTTTCTGGCCTATAGAATGTGGGATCATTTCTTATTCTTTTTCTCATCTGGTCATCTATAAACAAATGTGCATTTGGGGAGAGGGGGCAATGAGATGTGAATGATTGATTTGGAATAATTAACATCATGAAGCCCATTGTTTGTAGATGGACAAGTACACACAGTCGCCATGCATTCTGAGTCTTGAAGTCAGAGCACCATAAGAATGCTTTGTTGTCTGTACTTCAGATTTAGGGTGATTTTAAATTTAGACCAACATTCTAAAGAATCACACATCTTATACTTGTCATAACATTTGTCTTTATGACTTTCTAATGATATAGGAATGACACGTTTTAAAATGAAAGCCATGAATACTGATTGCATCATGAAATCCATGAACGGGGAACATGTCTTTTCACCTTAGCTGTGTGTTCAGGGCCTGGCCCGTGGTAGTTACTCCACAGGTACTTAGAGAACCCCTTAGAAAGAAGGTTCCAGGCAGGGTGTTCTATGGCCCTTCATAGTATCCACCCCCACATGCTCCCTCCCCCCCCAGTAATTAAGGAAAGTAAAAACAAAATCTCTTGGAAATTTCTATTGGCTTGATAGCCAAAATGTTGCACTTATAATTAAGTTCAGGTAGCTGATCATGCACACCTGTTTCTTTACACTAGAATGACAACCATTAACAATCTACTTAAACCCAAGAGGGTGAGTTAGCCTCCCCGCCTACTGTCCCTGCGGGTATGGTAGAGACATGAATGTCTGCTGCTTGCTCCATTTATAGTAGGTTCTAGGAAGCTCCTTGGGCAACTGAGAACTAGAAGAATTACCTACACCGTGCCATGTGTGAACACTCCTGTTCTACCAGGTAAAGAAATATGTCTTCTTCATGATTTTTAAATCAGTATTCATTCCTTTGTGGACTATACTGTTAAGCACACTTAGGCATCCTAGGCCACACAGTGACAAAATCTAAAGATTACTTACTTGGTCTGCTGTTTATTTTATTAATTTGCATTTTGTTTATTTGTTTTTCAGAATGTTATGGAACAGTTCAATCCTGGGCTACGAAATTTAATAAACCTAGGAAAAAATTATGAAAAAGCCGTTAATGGTAAGTCTGTTTTTCTAAATTGATGAATATAAGGCACACATGAAAGCCATTCAGTAAATATTTTAAACTTAATATTGAGTTTTAAAATATCTTTAAATGGTTGAAATTATTTTCAATTAATTTAATCTATAGAACTTTGCAGTGACAGCGTACAGTGATATTAGTGTATTTGATATGAGCTAATTGAATGATAGTGAGGCTACTGTAAGTGATGCATTCTAACCCTCAAACCATGTTTTCTACTTTTTAAACCAAATTCTTTGTAAACTAATAACAGATATAAAGTGTGTGCTTAAAATGTGTATATGCTAATGTCTTGCCACATAGGAATTATTCTTTTGTTTATATAGCAGAATTTCTTATCTTTAGATATATCACTTTTTACAGTCTTTTTTTTTATTTATCACTTTTCATAGCAATATGAAAGATAATATTTTTAACCTAAATGGCAAAACATATAAAGGGTTGCAGCCAGGCATGGTGGCTCACACCTGTAATCCCAGCAGTTTGGGAGGCCAAGGTAGGAAAATTGCTTGAACCCAGGAGTTGGCGACTAGCCTGGGCAACATAGCAAGACCTCATCTCTACAAAAAGTTTTTTTTAAATTAGCTAGGCATGGTGGCATCTGTTGTCAAGTTACTTGGGAAGCTAAGGTGGAAGAATCACTTGAGCCTAGGAGGTCAAGGATGCAGTGAACCATGATCATGCCACTGCACTCCAGCTTGGGCAACAGAGTAAGACACCAACTCAAAAAAAAAAGCAAAACATAATAATTAATAATAAAAGTTGGACTTAGATTCTCATTTTAAAACAAAAACTTCATTTAAAATAAATGTGGGTATTGATATTTGCCTCTTTTGAACCAGCATTGTTGCTAGTTTGAAGAGGTTGCCATTGAGGAAGCTGATATATATTTTTCTACTGAGAGGTTTAAAACTTAAAATATCAGCAATCACCAAATTCTAACGTGGTTAAGACAATTCTCCCTGTATAGCAAGTGTTACTTCCAAAATATTCAGACCTCAGTTTCACCTTCTACCCTGGTTCACTAAGACCACCCACTACATAAGTAGAAAATTTAGCTTCCTACCATTTTAGATTTGAAGGAGCTTTCAGATCAAGCTATGTGTATTTCCCGTATCTCTTATTTCTCTTTCACCATACTCCACCTTTGGCTGCTCCCTGTTAATATTTTGAAAATATACCTGTGGCCTCACACACCCTCAACATGAGCATGTATGCACCAAGAAGGGAGGTATGCTGGCTAGACTTTGGACTTGAGAAGGAGGAGCACTATCGTAGTAGTCACTGGAAAAGTACACTTATTTACTGTCTTATGCGCCCCTGTGCTTTTGGGGCTTCTAGTGTCAGGAGGCAGGTCTGGGGTTTGTCCCCCACCCTTCTAGCAGTATCAGTGACTCCATGGGCACACCTCCTCCTCCAGAGAGCCAGACCTTGTACTGCTGACTCTCCCTCAGTGATTGTTTGGTCACAAGGTCACAAAGTCATTGCTTTAGACGTCCTTGTGAAGGAAATCACTGTGAACTGTAGTGGTGTTTTGTTTTGTTTTTTTCTTTCTAGCATGAGCTGCCTCTCAAGAGGCAGAGTTTTACAAGGTGAGTCAGGGAACTGCCCACAGCTTAGCTTCCTGCTGACTAGACCTCTCCCCAAAGGGCTCTTAACCACTTTTATTTTATTTTATTTTTTTAGAAAGCAGGATTTATTAAGAGGACAGAAAAGCTCCCACAGTGGGAGGTGACCTAAGGGGGTTGCCCAGCTCTTACCACTTTAATACCTCCTGGGGAGTATTCTATACTTCATAAAGTAGTCCCAGAATTTCTGCAGACCACATGGTTGTGCTTTTGCCTAAAGATATGAAAAAGTTAGATAATTTTAATAAAGTCCTTGGTAAGAATTTGATGTATAGTTGAGGCTGCCAGATATGCGGTCAGCAGTGAGGCTAGAATGCAGGGCCTTATGTGAATAGCTTAGAGCATTGTATAGACTGGTGTCAGAAATTTGAGCAGTAGGGGTCAATGTGGACTAGAGCAGTCAGGAGACCTTGCAGAAGGAGAGCTAGCTGACATGTTGGGTTTCAGCAGACAGACACTGCCTCAGGCAGGAAAGACAGCAGCCAAACTAGGACCTGGGGTCTCACTGGCATGATGAGGTGCTACTGGGGAGTAGGTGGGATAGGGTCAGATCATGTGTGCATTAGAATGCAGAGTCAATCATCTCTTGCTGCACAACAGACTGTCCTAAACTTGGTAGTTTAAGACAACAATAGCTTATTATTACTCACATAAAGGCAAGCAGTTTACCTGGGACTCACTCCTGCATCTGTAGTCAGCTGGGACCTGCACCAGGCATGGAGCTCTTTCCCCATGGAGTCTTTCCCTTCGAGGAGGCTAGACTGGGTCCTCATTTGATAGCAGTGATGTCCAAAAAGTACAAGTCCCAATGCCCAGCACCTGTCAAGCCCCTGTGGGAGTCATGCTTGCTGACATCTCTTTGCCCAAAGTAAGTCACATGGCCATGTCGCTCATCAGTGTTGGAGGGCACCACACAGCCTGGAAATTCTGGGAGGTGTGATTCCTGGATGACCCTTATCATAAAATCTGCCATGGACTCGGGTGTATGGGGTATGGGCCGTGAGAGGTCATCGAAGGCTTTTGAGCAGAACAGTAACTCAGTGAAATTGTATTTTAAGGAAAAATTATCAGGTAGAGATATGTAGATTGATGTAGATTGATGTAGATTGATGTAGTTGGTTAACTACTAAAATAGAACTAATATGCTTCATTCCTTAAAACAATAAGCATCAAGTAGAAACATCTTTTTTTTTTTTTGAGTTGGAGTCTTCACTCTGTTGCTCAGGCTGGAGTGTAGTGGCATGTTCACAGCTATAGCAGCCTTGACCTTATGGGCTCAGGTGATCCTTCTGCCTCAGCCTTCTAAGTAGCTGGAACTATAGGCACATGCTACCATTCCTGGCTAATTTTTTGATTTATTGTAGAGTGAGGTCTTGCCATGTTGCCCAGGCTGGTCTCGAACCCATGGGCTCAGGCAATCCTCTCATCTCGGCCTTCCAAAGTGCTGGGATTATAGACGTGAGCCACCACGCCCAGCCAATTTTTAAGTTAATTAAATTTTATCATAATCACAAAGATATTTTACAAGACTGAGAAAGTTACATGGTATCAAATGTAAATCAAGAGTTAATGAAAAGCTGCAATTTAATATGTGGATGTGAACCAAACATTTTGTTTAAATATTGTGTAATCCTGCATGCCATTCTCCCACTAATTTGCTTTTCAGCTTATCAGTACTTTACCATTTAAAATCTTCATACTAAGATGCTACATATATTAACTTGACTGTTTACTGGCTACACTTCTTGCTTTTAGGTGGAGTCATCTTTTCTTCAGTTCTAGCTGAGACCAAAGAGTCAAAAAGCACCATAATTTAGAACTGAGAAACTGAAGTGCCCTGGCTGGAGTTGTGTGCATGGCTGCTGACTCACCATTGACCTTGGGCATGTCCCACATATCTGCATTCACTCCCCTTAGTGAACAGCCAATAATGTCTTAACACTGTTGGGTAGATTAACAAAGTAATGACTTGAAAAGTCTATATAAATGCTAATTGTTGTTCTTTTTATAATTAAACTCTAAGTTTATTCCTAATCTTATAAAAGAATAGTATAGGAGAGCATTACATTTTCTAAACCTGTACACATATATATAATAGTAAGAGCCCTACTTTTATAATTTTTTTAAACTGCAATAAATGCTAAAATAGATTAATTGGTCAGAAAAATACTACTTTTTTGACTTCTTATACCTTCAGCTGGATCTGTACATGAGTTCATTCTGTGTTCCCCGCCCCCCTTTTTTAAATTTTTGCCTCTCAAAATCTACTTTGTAAAGATGATTCCCATTAGACATTGGGGCAGAGCAGCTAGCATGGCCTTTGGTTTCCTGTTGGTGAAAGGAAGTGGCTGGACAAGGGAATTCTTAGGGGCTCTTTTAGCTCCAAAATCCTGTGGTCTCCGAGGCTCCAGGAGAAACTAATTTCTACATAAGGAACTTATCTTTAAGTAAAATAAGTCCTTTTCCTCAAAATCCCACTCTACAGACCAGGTCTTTTGAAAAGTTTGCACAATTGTTATACACCTTCAAACCCCTCATACCTGGCCTACAAAGGGGGAGAAGCAGTTGATATCAGCAGCTACCGTTTGTCCATTCAGTGTTTACACTGTTAGGGCATTTTATAGATGAGTAGCCTGTGTCTCAGAAAGCATATGAATTTTCCCAAGGAGGTCAACCGTAGTTAAAATTTAAATTTCAGAATCCATTTGAAGGGGGAAATATTTTTAAGATAATTAGAACCCAACTTGTATAGCAATAAAAATTTCCCATCTTTGTCAAAAAATTAAGTAGAGCACTCAAAAAAGAAAAAAAAGGAGAGACTTTGGAATGCCAATATATTTCACATTTTGTAGATTTTCCCCTGGCAATAAATACATTTGTTGTTTGTGATACAGAATGTCTTTTTCAGTAGAAAAAGTAAACAATCAAAGAAGCAGTTCCTAGGCCACCTCACACAAGTTCTCTAACTAAAATGTTCCAGGCCTGGAGTACTATGAGATAAATACTTAGGAAAAGACTTTTTGCTGGAGAGGATGTGTTCTAGTCCTACTTCCATGTCAGGAACACATCCACTCTGGAGCTGGTGTCAGGAGCAGGCAGGGCCTTTTCTGGACTTCCAACACCAGATGCTGAAGGTTCCCTTAGACTGGTCCAAGGTGAGGCTACTATGGGGCTCTCCCATGAGTGGGGGCCTCTACCCCAGCACAATTCTCAACACAAGCCCTGCCTTCTGAGAGGCACACCTGCCTCGGCCTGAGCCTTCCTGCCGCCGAAAGGGTTTGAGGGGTATTTGGAAGAAAACCTGTGTCACTTCCGCCTTCCCTTGTCTAAGTGACAGTTTTTATGTCACCTTCCGTGTCTAGCTATGATCCTGGCAGGAAAAGCCTACTACGATGGAGTGGCCAAGATTGGTGAGATTGCCACCGGGTCCCCCGTGTCGACTGAGCTAGGTGAGCAAACCGTCCCTTACTACATAAACCCAACTTGTCCAGCACATAAGGGAGAGCTTGTCTGGCACTCATGGCTTGAGTTCACCACAGGTCTATGGAAACTGGGGCTTAGTTGGATGACAGGCCTGGGCTGGTGCCCAAGGGCGAGTAGAGGGGTTGCTGGGTTGTGTCCTGGCCAGCCTCCCTGCTCTCCTAGGAACTCTGGCTTCTGCCTCGGCACTTGAGCTCTAGCCCTTCACCTGGGGAGTTTGACCTACATTCCTGATGGGTGAGCTGGGCCTCCAGACTGTGGCAGGCGGGTTTCCTGTGACTCACCTAGTAGAAAATCTGTCTCATTTACATTGCACTCTTGGCCCTCGCTGCTTCCATGGTTGCTGTCAGCTGCGATTTTTCCAGTTTTGCAGGTATGAATTGATCTCCTGTGCAGGCGCAGAGTGTGGCCACACCCTGGGCAGCGGCCACTGCAGAGGAGGTCTGGGTTTCTATTTACAGAGCCACTGCACTGTTAGCATCTCCTGTGGGGGAAAGGTCCCAACACATCACTCACTTTTAAAACTTATTGGGTGTGTTTCATTGTAAAAGGGTAAAATTTCTGGAGTAAACACATGAATTATAAGTTGAAAGGTTCAGAAACCCGGAGAAAAATGATGAGTGTGTATGTTTAAAGAAAAGTGTGTCTGTCTCCAGCTAAAAAGTGGGAAGAAGCCGGGCTCAGTGGCTCAGCCTGTAATCCTGCGCCTTCGGGAGGCTGAGGTGAGTGGATTGCCTGAGCCCGTGGGTTCGAGACCTGCCTGGGCAACTTGGTGAGACCTCATCTCTACAAGAAATCAAAAATTA
>NW_007259593.1:744962-767384 GCF_000164805.1 Carlito syrichta
AGACAAAGAGCAGAGCCTCACAAAGTGAAAGTGCAGCCAATTCATAACACTTTAGGATTGAACTGTCTTGAGGGTTTTCAGGGTTGCTTGGCAAGGTCTTTTTGAATTAAATTTTATTTTATTATAGAGATGTGGGGTGCAAGTGAGGATTAACTACATAAGTAGGCTGCATGCAAGTGAAATTTGGGCTTCCAGTTGGCCCTTACTCCCCCGGGGACCAGCTGCTCTTTGTGTTGTCACATGCTTCCCAGCCTCTTCCCTCCCTCCCCTAGCAGTGCTGAGCAATTACCAATCCCTCCCTTGTACTCGTATGACTGTGATCAGGGCCCACGTAAGAGTGAGAACATGCAGTATTCAGTCCTTTGTTTCTGTGAGAGATCGTTTAGTGTGATGGTCTCCAACTCCATTCAATTTGATTTTGTCCTTCTTTATGACTGTGTAATATTCCATCATGTGTATGCACCACATTTTCTTTATCTAGTCCACTTTAGGTGGACAGTAGGGTTGGTTCCCTGTTTTTGTTATTATGAATAGTGCTGTAATAAACGCATGTGCAGGTGTCTTTGTGGTGGAGCAATTTATGTTCCTCTGGGTATATTCCCAGAAGAGGGATTGCTGAACCATATGGAAGGTCAATTTTTAGTTCTTTTTGGAATAGCCATACTGCTTTCCACAGAGGTTGAACTAGCTTGCACTTCCACTAACAGTGTAGAAGCGTTTCCTTTTCTCTGCACCCATGCCAGCATCTGTTGTTTTTTGACTTATTAATGATAACCATTTTTGCCAGGGTTAAGTGGTATCTCATTGTAGTTTTGATTTGCATTTCTCTGTTGATTAGTGAGGCTGATCATTTTTTCATGTGTCTGTTGGCTGCGTGTATGCCATCTTTTGAGTAGTTTCTACTGACCCATAAAAAGGCAAGGAACAAACTAGAGGTGTGATGGGGGAGGGGTAGCTGGGCTGCTGGTTGTGGAGTGAAAGTCCTCATTCACATTCTCTGGCGACTTTGCACTTGAAGAGTTTATAAAGCCATAGACGCAAGGTAGACTATACGCTGTAAGTTATGTCCTGTGATGATTAAGTCAATACTGTTATACTTAATAGACTTGATAACATGTGGAAGTTTTTCAAAATCCTGACTTGTGCCCTGGTTGGTGCCATAGCTTCTGTGTATTCTGGTGAGGACGGAACTGTCGTAACTGTTCTTAGCATGATCAGTTTAGTTAAATTACAGACTGCTATGTGTAGGCAAGAAGCAGGTAGCAAAACCTAGGATATTTGAAAGAGTAATGGAGATGATTATAGGGTTCCAAAAATAGTACTAAATTAAAAAGAAGCATCCTCTTTGTGTCATGCATCAGGAAAAAACCATATCTGACCCTTACATTAAAACATATGGTGCTCTGATTCATCGCATCCAGCTTGCCTTTTTATTGTTTTATGGGTCCTGCCACTGTTTGAATAAGACTTCTGTTCCACACCTTATTTTAGTCAGCTGTGAGATCGTAATGTTGAATCAACTATTTCCACAGCAACAATGTTGTTATAAACACAGGCTGAGAACTTTGGTTTCACTGAGGAAAATATGTTGCAATGGTGAAGTTTCTTTCATGTGGATATAGGTTTTATTCAGAGCGAATGGAAATAAATTTTGTTTCAAGTTGTCCTTTTGCTGATATTCACTATCTCAATAGTTATTGATTTTCTCCTTGTTTACAGCAATTCTATGATAAAATGCTATCTCGGTAAGTTGCTTTTGGAGGCCTAATGTTAACTTCTTTGACTTCCTTATTTTTTGTTTTTATTTATATATTTTTTGAGTTAGCCTGTTGCCAAGGCTGGAGTACAGTGGCTTGCTCACAGCTCCCTGCAGCCTCAAACGCCTTGGCTCAATCAATCCTTCTGCGTAAGCTCGCCAAGTAGATGGGAATACAGGTACAAGACACTGCACTCGGCTAACTTTTTTATTTTTTGCAGAGACAAGGTATTGCTACATTGCCCAGGCCCGCCTTGGGCTCAAGCAATCCTCCTGCCTTGACCTCCCAAAGTGCTGTGATTACAGGTATAAGCCACCATGCCTAGCCTAGTTTTTCTTTTGTTGATGAAATTAGGACTAAAATACCACTCCTTTAGCTGTTTAAATTCCCTGTATGGAAGAATAGTGAATACTTCATAAGAAAAAAAAAAAAAAGACCAAATGTTGATGGTGTTTTTTTAATATTCCAAGATTTTATTGTCTAGATACTGCCTTTTGGTATTGCTATTTGTAACCTTTTTATGAAACTTACCTTATAAATTTCATATGGGAACACTTGAAGAGGTGCTAATATATTTGTGAAGATCTTGAATCATTTCAAAATGTCATTCCATATGTCCTGTGGATTGGCCTCTATTGGTAAGACAGAGCTACAGCAGACATCCCCCTACTGGCCTCTGGTCACTCACTGCTGTGTGAATAATTTAGGAGACTTTTGCCCCAAAGTAACAAAGTACCCAACTAATAGTGATTTAAGCAATAAGCATACTTATTATTTCACATAAGGAGAAGCAGGGTCCTCATTAGTTAGTCGTCACAAGGGACTCAGTTTCCTTCTCTTTCTTCTCTTCTTCTTGCTTGTTTCCTCATGATACCAAGATGGCTGTCATTGTTAGTCTAGCCATCTCATCCTCTCTTTTCCCACTGTCTCCAAGGCAGATTTCCTCTCAGGTGTCCCCTTTTACAAAGAAGGAATCCTTTGCCCAGAAGCCTCAGCACACAGCCCCTTATGTCCCATGCATGGCCTGGTTTGGATCACATGCCTATGGCCTGTGATCCTCAGCATGGTTAGCCAAGGAAGACAGAGGCAGGAGGACATGACGTTAGATAACTTGATGATGGCCCCAACATCAGGCATCTCTGGTATTAAAGATCTCTTTTCAACAACTTTCAATGAAAGGGAAGCCCTTGTATAAATGTTCTCTCTTTAGCTGTGCCCTGGTGTATGTACATGGTGCTTCAGCATTTTGCATATGTCTTGGACTGGAATAATGTTTTTCTCTGACATGGGCTGATGTGTAGTTTTACTGGCATGTGTATACTTCGGATTATATCACTGTTGTTTTTCCTGAGCCCTCTTTTTTTTCTCCAGAAAACTACAGCCATCCCTTCTAGTTTATTCCTATGTGGGAAGCAGGAATCCAAGTACAGAGGAAGAAGAAGTATGGATATTGAGGTAGTCAGGGTTTTTTCCTGCTTTTTTTTCATTTAAGACTTTGGGTTTCTTACAGCTGTTAACTCTGGTCCATTTCCCCTGTCTCTCTTTCTTCCTCTCTTTTATCCTCTTGTCTCCTCTCTTCTGATGTACCTACATGGTCTGGTCAGCAGTTGCTTTCGCTTGTGATCCCCACAGCCTCATGGGGGAAAATTGGGGAAATGAAAAAAAATAAAAAGAACCCATGATGTTCCTACTCCAATACAACCACTGTATCATTGCTATCTTTCTGTCCAGCCTTTCCTTCCATTGAGTATATTCTTGCATAGTGTGCTGCAGTTGTCTAAACTGTTTTGCCTGTAAGTGGTTTGAGACTGCCCACGTTTACATAATAGTCTCAGGAACAGCAAGCCTTGAGCATTTGCTCTAAGCAGGGCCCAGTGCCCAGCACAATGTATGTATTACCACTGAGGCTAAGTTCTCACAGCAGCACCATGGGTTGGGTATCAGCACCTGCACTGTCTCTCTCACAGATAAGGCCCAGCGGTGAAGTGATTTGCCCTGTGAGTCAGTGGTTCAGCTTTAGAATCTGAGTTCTTCACCTCCACGCTATCCTGTGGCAAAGGAAGCAGGAAAGAACCAGCCAAGAAGAGGCCACTGAAGAGGAAGAATGTGTGACCCCTCAATGGGGCTCTTTTCAAGAAGGGATGAGTGGTAGTCATAGAGGTAGTGTCAGAGCCATCTTGCAGGTGTAGTGATTAGTGTCACTAGTCCTCCTGCAAATGGTGGTTTCACTAGGGTTTTGACTATAAATGCCAGGTGTTGTGGGTTAAGGATGATAGAGATTACAGAGGGTAACATATCTAGACTCTTCCTAGAATATTGCTTAATACTGTGCTTCGGTTCTCATTAGGTATCCACTGTGGTGCCAGGTACTTTGTACATCTCAGTTTGTCCTCAGTAGCCTCCCGGATGAGTTCTTCCTGAGTGTTTGCAGGGCGCGGTGTTCCTGCAGACAGCTGATAGACCCTAAAAGTAAACTTGGCCATAACCTCATGGAAGTGAGAGGTAACCTCCATGGGCACCACATCAAGTCTTATGTTTCTAGCAATGTGTTTTACTGCCAAGCAAGACCTAACAAGGATTGCGGAGGTGTTACCACTCTAGTGATGGTAGGAACATCGATGCTGCCTAGGTTGCAGAACTCACCCCACACAACTGAAGCCCAGGAAAGATCCTATGACCTAGGATAATGAGGCCACATCAAATTTTACGTTCCCTGAGACTCTGACAGAGTCAGGCATGCTGCTTGGCACCTAAGAGAAGCTCAGTAAAGGTTATGTTGTTACCTTGCTGCTGTCAGCTTATCATGTGACCTTGGGCAACACTTCACCTTTATGAGTGGGTTGGTCACACCTAAAGGATGATAGCCACACTTTGCAGGTTGTCTGCAGATGAAATGACATGACGTGCCTTGTGGCGTCTGAAGTAATTAAAGACTAGAGTGTGCCTCTCTGTTGCCATTTCACATATTCACAAATGTTTGAGAGCTAAAAAAAAAAATTTTTTTCTTCATTGACATTCTTCTCCTCCATAAAGTAGAAAATGTAAATTTGTAAGAATATATATTCTTGATTACTCATGAACCAACTGTTCAGTCTTCTCTATTGTTATCTGTTTTCTCTTTCACTCATCTCTCCTTATTCTTTTTTTTTTTCCTTCTGTCTTTGGGATTACTCTGTTATCTTTTTCTAATTTGTTAAATGGTACATTTAACTTATTAATTTTAAAAACAGGCAGTCCTATTTTGCATGGTAATGGAGTGTAAAAATGTGCAAGTTGAAACCATGCAGAGTCATCTTAATATTCAATGGGAAAATTATGATTGTTCCATGACCTTTAAAAATGCTTATCTGAAACACACTTCTCAAAAGAAGACATACAAGCAGCCAACAGATACATGTAAACATGCTCAGCCTTACTAATTATCAGAGAAATGCAAATCGAAACCATACTGATCTACCACCTTACCCCCAGTAAGGACAGCCATCATTAACAAGTTAAAAAATATTAGATGCTGGCACAGGTGGGAGAAAAGAGGATACTTCTACTGGAAAATAGTGTGGTGATTTCTAAAGGAACTAGAAATTGACCTTCCATATGATCCAACAATTCCCCTCCTGGGAATATACTCAGAGGATGATGACAAATCATTCTACAAAAAAAGACGCCTGCACATGCATGTTTATTGCAGTACTACTTACAATAGCAAAAACATGGAATAGCAGAAATTTGGAATGCCCTTATGCCCTTCGAAAGTAGACTGGATAAAGAAAATGTGGTACATATACACATTGGAACATTACGTAGCTATAAAGGACAAAATCGTGGACTTCTCAGCAAATTGGATGGAATTGGAGACAATCATTCTTAGCAGCCTATCACAGAAACAAAGAACCAAATACCACATGTTCTACTCTTAAGTAGAACCTGAACATTAATCACAAAAGCACAAGGGAGGGATCAGCAGTCATGGGACACTGCCTGGGAAGGGGCACATAACACAAAGGGTACCTGATCCTAAACCAGGGGAAGTGAGGACCAGTTGGAGGCCCAAACTTCGTCAGCACGTAAGTTACTTACATTCCTAATCCTGACTTGTACCCCACATCTTTATAATAAAATAAAGTTTAAAAAAAACAGCATGTCAAAACATTAAAAATCCTTGCTGTCAGTTCTAAATGTAAAAGGAAATTTTAAAATAGTAAACCTAATGTTTAATTAGTACAGTGTAATTTAAAGCATTAGAAACACTGAGGATTAAAGTGTTTGGATTTTGTTTTTTTTGTTTTTTTTTTGGTAAAAGTCTAGTCGAGCATAGTTTCAGAAGTGCTTACGGCCTTCTCCTGTACAAGATGAACATCTTTTCTATGTTTTAGCAAATTGTTATACTCCTTGCTAAGTTTGGATCAGCTTCTAACATTTTTATCCTTTGTGATCTCAATGTTGTGAAATATCTCCAAGAGTTACTTTAACAGGAAACAGTTTTTTTTGCTGGCATCACTTTCTCTGAAACATCATCATCCTTTACATCACAGCTACTTTGCTCAATTATGTTGATAAGTTTTGGCTTCACTCAGTTCCTGTGGCTGTACGTGCAATCTCTCAAAGGGATGTAGCGATTACATTTCCAGGCAGCTATTTCTTTATTAACTTTATTTACGTTTGACTCAGTGTTATCATTTCTCTTTCCTGCATTTTCAGCTTTGTTTGCCAGTTCCCGTTTGTTATTCATGTTTGTACCTGGGGGTCAGGAGGCAACACAGCCACACATTTGCTGTCTCTGGGTGCTCTGTTTGCTATTCCTGCACCAATACCACACTGTCTTAATTTCTGAAACTTTATAGTAAGTCTTGATGTCTACGAGTATAAGACCTCTCTCTTTGTTTTTACTCAAGATTACCTTGGCTATTCTAGGACCTTTGCATTTACATACATTTTAGAATCGGCTTATCAATTTTCACACACACACACATAAAAATCTGTTGGAATTTTGACTGGGAATACATTGAATTTATAGATGGATTTAGGGAGAATTAACATCTTAACACTGTTGAATCTTCTAATTTATAAAGATGGTGTATTCTTTCACTTATTTATTTTCTGTCAGCACTACTTTGTAATTTTTTTTGAGTCAGAGTCTCACACTGTCGCTCAGGTTGGAGTGCAGTGGCATGATCATGGTCACTGCAGCCTTGACCTGCTGGACTCAGGTGATCCTTCCACCTCAGGCTTCCAAGTAGCTGGAACCACAGGCACATGCCATCTTGCCTGGATCATTTTTTGTTATATTGTAGAGACAAGGTCTCGCCAAGTTGCCCAGGCTGGTCTTGAACTTGTGGGTTCAGGTAGTCCTCTCACCTCCACCTCCCAAAGTGCTGGGATTGTAGGCGTGAGCCACCATGACCGGCTTACTTTGTATTTTTTACTGTAGATATCTTGTACATTTTTATAGACTCATTCTTAGGTATATATGGCATTTTTGCCCTATTGTAAATGGTATTTGTAAATTTTTTTTTTTATAATTGCTGGCTCTATTGAGCTTTTAATTTCAGTGACTGTCTTTCATTATCATAAGTTTATTCTTTTTGGAAACTAATTTTTTATTTTTTATTTTTGTAACAGCTTGAGATACAGTTCATCCATTTAGAGTATACAGTTCAGTGGTTGTTAGTATATTCACAAAGTTGTGCAATTATCACCACAGTTAATTCTAGAATACTTCCATCTTCTTGAAAGAAAACTCTGTACCCATTAGCAGTCACTTCCCATTTAACGCCAACCCCAGTCATATGCAGCAACTAGTATACTTAATATCTTTATAAATTTGGTTGTGTCAGACATTTCATATAAATGAAATCATAAAATACATGGCCTTTTGTGACTGGTTTCTTTCACTAAGTATAATGGTTTCAAGGTTTACTCATGTTGTAGTATACATCAGTACTTCATTTCTTTTTATGAATTAATAGCATTCCATTGTATAGATATATCACATATTGTTTATCCATTTATCAATTGATGGATATTTAGGTTGTTTCCACCTTTTGGCTATTAAAAATAATGCTGCTATGAACATTCGTGCACAACAACACAGAGATTAGAGGTGCCGGCCCCGAGCCCTCTGTATATAACTTTCGACTCCCCCAGAAGCTTAACTACTAATAACCTAGTGTTGTTTGGAAGCCTTACTGATAACATAGAAGATTAACACATGCTCTGTATGCTCTATGTATTATATACTGTATTCTTTCAATGAAGTAATCTAGAGAAAAGAAAATGTTATTAAGGAAATCATAAGGAAGAAAAAATATGTTTATGGTTCATTGAGTGGAGATGGATCATCAGAAAACCTTGACCCTCAGAGTCTTCATGTTGAATATGTGTGTTGGGTCGCAAAAACAGAAGAAAATCTGTGTTTAGGTGGACCCACACAGTTCAAACCCATGTTGTTAAGGGTTAGCTATATACTTAGGAATGAAATTGTTGGCCCATATGGTAGGTCTAAATTTAACCTTTTGAGGAATTGCCAGTGTTTTTAATGTGAGTGTACCATTTTATATTCCCACCAGCAGTGTATGAAGGTTCCAGTTTTTCTACATCCTGGCCAACACTTATTTTTTACTTTTTAAATTTGTTCTTTTGCTAATCTCTGTAGCCTTCCAATTTTAGTATATATGCTGCCAAAGCAAGCACAATACTTGTTACTGTCTTTTCAAAAAAATTATAGCCATCTTATAAGTGATTATATACATCCTGTAGTGGTTTCTAATTTTTGCTTTCATTTATATTTCCCTAGTGATTAATAATGTTGAGCATCGTTTTATATTCTTATATTTGCTTATCTTCTTTGAAGAAATGTCTATTCCGATCCTTTCCCATTTTTAGTTGAGTTATTTTGTTATTATTATTGTTATTATTTTGAGTTGGTCTTACTCTGTCACTAAGGCTGTAGTGCAGTGGCACTATCATGGCTCACTGCAGCCTTGACCTACTGTGTTCAGATGATCCTTCTGCCTCATTCTCACAAATAGCTGGTACTACAGGTGTGTGCTACCACACCCAGCTACTTTTTTTTTTTTTTTTTGGTAGAGACTAGTCTTACTATGTTGCCCAGGCTGGTCTCAAACTTCTGGACTCAAGCAGTCCTCGCACCCCAGCCTTCCTAAGTGCTGGGATTATAGGTGTGAGTTATCATGCCTGGCCATTATTATTGAGTTTGCAAATTGACTGTTAATAAAGTTTTGTTTTTATGTTTTTTATTCCTTTTGTTGTTTATATTGTAATTCCATTGCTTGAAGTTCTTGAGAGTCTAATCCTGCTGATGCTGTTTACTGTGTCTCTTGATTGTCATTCACGAAGAATTCTTTTTGTAAGGGTATTATATTGTTCACTTCCATCTGTGGAGAGTGTAAAAGTTTTGTTTTTTGTTTTGAGACATGGCTGGTCTTGAACTCTTGGGCTCAAGCGATTCTCCTGCCTTCTGGAGGATGTGAAAGTTTTGTCCTTGAAAGTTGCCAAGAATACAAGGAATGCCAAGCAATGGTGGAGCCTCTGATAAATCATGTAGTTTACTTCTTACAAAGAAGTAAGAAACACTTTAATGTGCATATGTAAAATTTATAAGTTATTCTAATTATCTAAAACCTAAGAAATAATGGTAGATTTTAATTATTTACATATCTGCCAGATATACATGTTACCACCACCAAAAACTAATTTCTTTTTTTTTTCTGTGAGTCAGGGTCTCATGTCTTCCAGACTGGAGTGCATTGACATGACAAACGATGATCACAGCTCGCCTTCCTGAGCTCAGGTGATCCTTCTACCTCAGCATCTCAAGTAGCTGGGACTATAGGCACACGCCACCATGCCCGGCTAATATTGTTTGTTTGTTTGTTTTTTGGTAGAGTTGAGGTTTTACTATGTTGTCCAGGCTGGGCTTGAGTTTCTGGGCTCAAGCTGTCTGCCTACCTCAGCTTCCCAAAGTGCTAGAATTATAGGCGTGAGCCACCACACCTGGCCTCAAAGGACCTTTAGGAACAGAACCTATTATAGAAAATATTCAGAAAATGTGTCATTGCTTTTTCTGCGGTATTTGGAAGTGATAGAAAAGTACTGATGATTTAAGAGGAATAAATTCAAGTCACTTTTATGCTAATTGCTCTCAACTACGTGAAGATAAAAATTAGCATATTCATTTTGCTGAAGTAACACCTTTTATCACTTGTGCCTTAAATGCAGAAGATTACAGCCAGGGGCTTAGTGCCTGTTTTTATAGAAAGTTGTATTGGAACTGGCCATGCCTATTGGTTCCTGTCTGCAGCTGCTTTCAGGCTACAGTTACATTGTTGAGTGGCTGCAACGGAGAAGTTTGCCCCATAAGACCTAACATTTTTAAAACTTTGCTCTTTATAGGCCCTTACCAGACATCAAAAGATCTTTAGTGTCATACAGTTGTTTAAATGGGAGTGATCGTATGAGGGATTTGGTATCCTTTTTTCCAGAGAAAAAGCATTTCCTTGCTCCCTGCTACTTAAGAGTCTGGTTTTAACATACACTAACATGATCCTAACAACCACTGTAGCATAAGAAGCTCAAGTCCTTAACCACTTAGTCTTGTTGGGAGGAGCAAACAAACCAAAACCAGAATTTGAGCTCTGTATTCAGGATTTGCAGGTAAAATATTTTAATCCCACTGTTTACTTGTTAAATAGTAAGTTGCAGGGTCAAATTCGTGTCACTTTACAGGTTGTCAGCATGTGTACCTGTAGTCTCTCACATAAATCTTTATCACATATACACAGCTCAACTCAAGGCAGCATACCCACCCAGCAGTGCTCATTTAAAAGAGGAAACTAGGGCTGGGCTTGGTGGCTTAGCCTGTAATCCCAGCACTTTGGGAGGCCAAGGTGAGTGGATTACCTGAGCCCACGGGTTTGAGACCAGCTCCAGTTTGGCAAGACCTCATCTCTACAATAAGTCAGAAATTAACCGGGCGTGATAGCATGCGCCTGTAGTTCTGGCTTCTTGGAAGACTGAGGCGGAAGGATCACCAGGTCCCAGCAGGTCAACACTGGCGTGTCTGTGAGTGTGCCACTGCACTCCAGCCTGGGCAACAGAGTGGAGACTCCAACTCAAAAAAAAAAAAAAAAAAGAGGAAGCTGAAATGTGAGTAAACTTCCAGATTTGCTCCTAAATCAAACAATATTTATTTTAGAACTTGGAAAATATTGAAAAGGTGAAAGGGAAAACAAATAGAGGAAAATGTTTTGGCAAAATATTTAAAAGAACATTTGAATCAGTGTTTTCATCTTTAAAGCAGAGAAAAATAAAAGTTGTTCTATTTATTTCTCAAGAAATATCGCTTTCTTTGAAGTGTTTGTAAATTTAATTTGAGTTCCTTACAGCTTACTATTCGTATATTTAGGCTATGTTATTTTGTTCCAGTTTAGTTAGCCATTACCTTATTTTAAATCATTTATTTAATTCTTTAAGCCAGTTTCTCTTGGGCACAAAACAGAAGATTTTATCTCCTCACCATCTGGGAACCTAGTAAATCAAGGTTTTATTTTTGTTATTGATAGAATGTTTATGGGTTATACAGTTTTAAAAATATGTATTATAAATTTGGTTGATACTCAAAATCCAACCTGACAGTTTTCAATCTTAAAAATAAGAGACTAAAAGAACTCAGAAATATGTTTATGAAATTTTTTTTAATGTGACTAATTCACAAAAATATTACAAATATATTCCTAAGATCTAGATGAAATAAAATCATACCGGGGTCAGTGAGAGCTGAGCTGAGCCACCACAGGCATTATTGACCAAAATCACTAGATCTTTTGGCTACAGGTTAGGCTCACTTTAAAGACATTAAAATTCTTCCCACAAAAATAGGAAATAAACAATAGAGAATTTTATTTACTTAACACAGTACCTGCTGTATGCCAGCTACCATTGTAAGCACATTACAAATATTAGCTCCTGTAATCATCATGGCAACACTGTGAGGTACATACTATTATTATTTCCATTTTACAGATGAGAAAATGAGGCTTTAAAGAGAACAAGTGGCTGGGCAGGGTGGCTCACATCTATAATCCCGCACTTGGAAGACCAAGTAGATGATCACTTGAGCCTAGGAGTTCAAGACCAGCCTGGGCAACATAGTGAGAACCTCATCTCTGCAAAAAAGTTTTTAAAAAGATTAGCTGGGTGTGGTGACATGAATCTGTAGTCCTATCTACTCAGGTGGCTGAGGCAGAAGGATCACCTGAGCCTAGGAGGTAGAGGCTTCAATGAGCTGTGATTGTGCCACTGTACTCCAACCTGGGTGACAGAGCAAGACTCTGTGTCAGAAAATACAAAATAAAAAAGAAATAAAGAGAGTAAGTAACTTACCAAGGTCATGCAGCTGCTTAACAGCACACCAAGGAACAACAGCTCTGGCCGTATGCACAGGAGACCACAAAGGACATGGTCCTTGTTCCTGCACTACATCTACCACCCAGCTGGTAGATTTGATCCCAGGCCATCTACCAGCTGTATGGCCTCACCTGCCAACATAATTTTCTGTATGTCAAAACGATGTGTTTTTCTAACATGCTTTGCTTTATGGCAGCCAGATTTTACTGCTTGTTATAGCTCAGCAATGTTAGGGATTGTGTTAAATAGCAAACCATTATATAGTCCAAAAGTGACTCAACATGTATGTCTTTATTGTGTTGTGTTTTCATCAGTTATAATCAAAATTTTGTAGTTTTTATTTAAGAGCATTTATGACATGACCATTTATTCCAAATTTTTTCTTGTGTAATTTCAGTTTGACACTTGGAAAAATTGTTTTTTCCTAACTTGAGCACATGATGGAATGCCTTTAGACCTTGGAAGTGACTTCTCACCTCTTTGGTTAGCTGTTACTCACTCTACATGTCTTTATCCCTTTTGGAGCAGGAAAGATCTTAGGTATAATAATTGTAGAGAAAGATAGGCTTATAATTGTGTATTTTATAACATCTTTAAGAACAAATACTATATAAGTCCATATATTATGTAGGCACAGTGGTATAAGTATAAATGCCTAAAAGTTTTAAGATGTTCTGAATAGAAATTATACTTTTGCCGGGCTCAGTGGCTCAGCCTGTAATCCCGTACCTTTGGGAGGCTGAGGTGAGTGGATTGCCTGAGCCCGCGGGTTTGAGACCCACCTGGGCAGCGAGACCTCATCTCTACAATAAATCAGAAAATCAGCCGGGCGTGGTAGTGCATGCCTGTAATTCTGGCTACTTGGAAGGCTGAGATGGAAGGATCGCTGGAGCCCAGCAGGCAAGGCTGCGGTGGCCGGGAGCGGCCACTGCACTCCAGTCTGGGTGACCACATGAGACTCCAACTCAAAAAAAAAAAAAAAAGAAAGAAAGAAAGAAATTATACTTTTTTACATAAGTTGTTAAAAGAATATTTTTTTTCTCAGCTTTGGAGTAACTATGCAATTAATAATCATTGCTTAGAGAAAAGCTGAGTCATTAAATCAAGATTCATCAATTTAACATTTGATACTTTCAAATTACTTGATGGGCACATCCTAAATGTAAATCTGAAACATCATTGCTTATTTTTCATTATTCTTTATTATGCTTCACCAATCTCTTAAATCTTTGAATTTTGAAGTATGTGAACAGAAAATTATCTTGTTTAAACCCAGTTTTCATAATTATTCAGATTGTTCTTTTTCTCCTTGAAGAACATTGAGTGTCCTAGCAACTCAAGATGGGGAGGGTGTGGACATCCTTGTTCCTACACTCAGTCACAGCCAAAGGACAGCTGGTCAGAGTGTTACAGCAGCAAGGCAGAATGACTGACCTGTCACATTGAGGGAGTGCTGCAAAGGAACTAGGGGCTCTGCCTCAGCCACCACCATACCATCCATACATAAGAGCTAACTATGTCCTCTTACAAATAGATGTGGATTTCTTACTATTCCCACAGCACCATGCTAGGCCTGAAATGAAGGGAAAGAAACAAAAACACTTAAGTTATAACACACAAATAGGCAGGGTGAGTTTCAAGTACACCGAGGAACAGCAGCTCTGGCCATATGCACAGGAGACCACAAAGGACATGGTCCCTGTGACAGGTTGAGAAAGGACAACTAAGAGAAGGGGAGAAGGACACACCAAAGGTGGATGTAGATAGAGTCATGAATTAAGTGGGACCTGACCACACCAGACACATTCATTCCCAAGCACACCGTGGGGAGGTGGGGGGGGTCAGCTCTGGTGGGGGTTAGGTAGATTCCTTGTTATTGTAGTTGGAGTTCTAAGAGGTTTTTGGTCTTCAGCCACTTGGAAGTAAATGCACTTCCTCTGGTACTCATTCCTATTCTGAATGACTTAACAGAATTATTAAAAGTAAGGATGCCAGTAAGCACATGAAAAGATGCTCAACATCATTAGCCTTTAGGAAAATGCAAATCCAAACCACAAGATAATCACGTCACACCCAACTGAGCAGCCAAAATTTAAAAGGCAAACAACAACAAGGGTTGGCAAAGACATAGAGAAGTTAGAACCTTCATGCATTACTAGTGGGAATGTAAAATGGCGCATTGGAAAGCAGTCTGCTATTTCCTTAAAATTTAAGCAGAGTTAGCATATGAGTCAGCAATCCCACGCCTTAGATCCCTACCCAAGAGAAATGAAACATGTGCCCACACAAATGTTCAGAGCAGCACTGTTCACAATAGCCAACAGGTGGAAACAACCCAAATGTCTAGCTGATAAGTAGAAAAGCAAAATGGAGTATGATTTAGCCATAAAAAGAATGAAGTACTGATAAATGCTTGAAATGTGCTAAGTGAAAAAAGCCAGGTAAAAAAACCACTTATTGTATGATTCTATGATATGAAATATCCGGAGTCAGCAAATCCACAGAGACAGCAGATTTGGGGGTTTTGAGGGGGAGAGGGGAATGAGGAGTGGCTGCTTAGTGTGTACAGGGTTTCTTTTCAGATGGTGAAGGTGTTTTTGAACTGGATAGTAGTGATGGTTGTACAACGTTGTTAATGTACTAAATGATACTATTGGTGAACTTACTCATATTCTACCACCAAAAAAAAAAGATAAGAATGCCACTTCATAAGAGTTTCCAATATGGGGTATCCTGGTCGATTCATAGTAAAAACAGTGTAATAGATACTGTAATAATTCAAGAGGCTAGCTGGACACATCCTACTTTGCAACCTGTAGGACTAGCTGGACACACCCTACTTTGCAACCTGTAGGATTAGCAGTAATTTTACAGATTCTAGCCCTCTAGAAAACTCAGGCAGCTCAGCAGCAATACCACTAACATCTAATTGTTGCCTTATTCTCCTCAACTTTTCACACAAAAAGAAACCTGAAGGCTTGAGTGAGGCTCCTGGTTGGTCAGAAATCTTTTAGACGGTGTAGTGAGCTTAGTGCGTCCTTCTCACATGTGTACCTCGTGACCTCGCTGTGACCCCGTAAAGAGTTTGAGTTGGCCCTGACTCAGTGTGCATCACACTAGATGAATTTTGTTAGCTTCGATGGAAATACAAAATTCAGGAGTCTCTTTCAGCTCTCACAGCAGTACTCCGAGGCAAGAGGTACTGTTTGCATTTTATGGACAAGAATAATGGAAACTTAGGTTAAGTAACTTGTCTAATTTCATACAACTAGTCAGGAGTGAAGTTGGAGTTTGAATTCAGATTCCTGGGTTTCCTGAATAGTGAAGAATTTGCCACAAAACTCGTGGCATTCAACGTGAGGGCCTCTCCAGTCTCTCCACCCCTTCTAAATAAAAACTTGTAGAGTACTTAATTTAGAATCTGTAATTGTGTGTGTGTGTGTGTGTGTGTGTGTGTGTGTGTGTGTGTGTGTGTGTGTGTGTTCAAAGAGGACCTCACAAAAGTTAGAGGTCTATGCAGGGAGCAAATCATGAAGGTAGTGTTTAAAAGCGGGAAGATTGGCATGTGAGAGAAAGATTTCAACTCCTGTGAATTGTTCCCATAGCCTGGTGGAAGGAGGACATAGGAAGCCAGAATTTGTTTCCATATAAAAATGACCTTGAGAACCGTCCTTCTCCTTGGAAGGAACTGTGAACAACTGTGCTGCAACGACATTTTAACAGTTCTAAGACTGCAGGAAGGTGTCCTGGTAGTTCTTTACCAACATAAGAAGGTGCTGGTGGAAGGGAGGGAGAGGTGGCAGTAATTACCACAGCTGTGCCATCCCTGCATGTCTCAGTGATAAACTTCTGGTAAGGCAGGGATGTGAGAAGTGGATACATATAGTTAAGGAGGAGCTTAAAAATGTTGATTGATACGAGCCTGGACAGCATAGGGAGACCCTCATCTCAACAACAACAACAAAATTAGCCAGGCATGGTAGTACAGCTACTCAGGAAGCTGAGACAGAAGGATTGCTTGAGCTCAGGAGGTAAGTCTGTAGTAAAGCTATGATCATACCACTACACTCCAGCCTGGGTGACAGAGCAAGACCTTGTCTCAAAAACAGAAGGAAGGAAGGAGGGAGGGAGGGAGGGAGGAAATGTTTCCTGATTGATTAGATGAGTGTATCATAAGTGTGATAACCCAGTGTATCCAATTTCTTTGGGCTTTCTTGAAAACATGGCTATCATTTACAGCATTAATAAGACTTAGTTCTTACCTTCAAGATATCTACAAAATAGTAAGGGAGATTATGAAACATATACATGCATAGTTTCTTTTTTTTTTTTTTTAAGTTGGAGTCTCACTCTGTCACCCAGACTGGAGTGCAGTGGCCGCTCCCGGCCACCGCAGCCTCGACCTGCTGGGCTCCAGCGATCCTTCCGCCTCAGCCTTCCAAGTAGCTGTAACTACAGGAGCGCGCTACCATGCCCGGCTCATTTTTTAAATTTATTGTAGAGATGAGGTCTCACCAAGTTGCCCAGGCGGGTCTCGAACCCATGGACTCAGGCAATCCACTCACTTCAGCCTCTCAAAGGCACGGGATTACAGGCTGAGCCACCGAGTCCAGTTTACATGCATAGTTTTAACGCAGAACTATATAAGAATAGAAGGGAGCCGGGTTCAGTGGCTCAGCCTGTAATCCCGCACCTTTGGGAGGCTGAGGTGAGTGGATTGACTGAGTCCGCAGGTTTGAGAACCGCCTGGGCAGGCGAGACCTCATCTCCACAATAAAATCAAAATATCAGCCGGGCGTGGTAGCGCGCGCCTATAATTCCGGCTACTCGGAAGGCTGAGGCGGAAGGATCGCCGGAGCCCAGCAGGTCGAGGCTGCAGTGGCTGGGAGTGGCCACTGCCCTCCAGTCTGGGCGACAGAGTGAGACTCCAACTCAAAAAAAAAAAAAAAAAAGAATAGAAGGGTACAAAAGGCTACAGGATCTCATGGGAAGACATGATCCCATCAGCGTGGAAATGGAGGGGAACCTGAGTCTCAGGAGTATGTAATATCCTGGTGGTCAGTGTTTAAGGAAGAAAGAGGGGTGTTTTCTGGTGGAAGGAACAGGGACTAGAATGATTCTGTTTGCCTAGGATGGAGGGCTCATGGAGAGGATCATGGGTGATAATAAGTTAACCAAAAAAATTGGGAGCCTGCTTATTTTATGTGCCAGGCTACAGATTCTGTGTATGTCTTGTTTCAAATTGAAATAAGAAGTAGTAGTATTATGACTAAAAGGTTTTGAGTTATAAAGACTGACTCATGTTTTAGGAGCATGGGTTCAAAGCTAAAATAAAAATTACTGGTGACTAAAGAGGCAAATTAAATGGCAAGCTCTTTTCTCTTTACAGCTAAGCTGGACTCTGGAGTCCAGAATAAGTCTATTCCTGTAACTCTTTTTTTATTTTAATATTATTATTTTCCTTTGAGTTGAAGTCTCACTCCGTCTCCCAGGCTGGAGTGCAGTAGCACACTCACGACCACCCCAGCATTAACCTGCTGGGCTCTGGCGATCCTTCCACCTTAGCCCTCCAAGTAACTGGAACCACACGCACACTCTATCACACTCGGCTAATTTTTTGATTTATTGTAGAGACAAGGTCTCACCATGTTGTCCAGGCTGATCTCGAACCTGCAGGCTCAGGCAGTCTTCTCACCTCGGCCTCCCAAAGTGCTGGGATTACAGGCTTGAGCCACTGTGCCTGGCCTATTTTTATTCTTTTAAGTCACAGTCTCTCTGTTGCCCTGGCTGGAGTGTAGTTGCATGCTCATGGCCACCACAGCCTCAGTCTGCTGGGCTTAGGCAATCCTGCCTCCACTTTTCAAGTAGCTGTAACTAACGTGCAGGTGTACCACACCCAGCTAATTTTTTGATTTATTGTAGAGACAAGGTCTTGTCAAATTGCCCAGGCAAGTCTTGAACCTCTGGACTTGGGCAATTCTCTCACCTCCGCCTCCCAAAGTGCTGGGATTATGGCCACTGCACCTGGCTTTTCTGTAACTCTTGAGTGCATTGAAGCTGAAATAATATGCCTCAGGTGTTTATAATTCAAAGGCATGGATGGTAGTCAGGAGCTTCCATTTTTGTAAGAATAGGAATTTGTGACCTACTTAAGGTCTCTTTTTTCTCTTTAATATATATGATTAAATATTTTTATCTTACCACTTTCACTCTCTATTCGTTCCTGCCCAGTTTTCCCATTTTGTGTTAAAATTTTTAAATGACTATGGTAAGTTTAGAACTACACTTTCATTTTATAATGAGAATTAATTTTTTTTTTTTTAGTTGAAGTCTTACTCTGTCACATAGCCTGAAGAGCAGTGGCATGCTCAAGGCTACTGCATCCTCGACCTCCTAGTCTTAAACAATCCTTCTGCCTTAGTCTTCCAAGTAGCTGGAACTACAAGCACATGCCATCACATCTGGCTTAAGATGTATTTCACATTAAAAAAAATAATAATAATGCCTTTACTAAAAACTGAACCTGAAAGATATCAAAATTAGTTTCTATCTTTATTGTTTTTAAATATGTATTTTACATAATTGAAACCTGTGTCTATAAGTGTTATGCACTACTTTTTCGTTGTTTGTTGTTTTTTTTTGAGTTGGAGTCTCACTCTGTCGCCCAGACTGGAGTGCAGTGGCCGCTCCCGGCCACCGCAGCTTTGACCTGCTGGGCTCCAGTGATCCTTTCGCCTCAGCCTTCCAAGTAGCTGGAACTACGGGCGTGCACTACCATGCCCAGCTAATTTTTTGATTTATTGTAGAGATGAGGTCTCGCCTGCCCAGGCGGGTCTCGAACCCGTGGGCTCAGGCAATCCACTCCCCTCAGCCTCCCAAAGGCGTGGGATTACAGGCTGAGCCACTGAGCCTGGTTTATGCACTACTTTTTAATGTAATACTCTACGTGTATTTCTTTGAATTAATAACTTCTTTTTAATAAAGAGTCAAATTTGATGCTGTCTACATTTCACTTTAAATTTTCCTCTCCTGGCACAATTGTGGAGCCTTGTGCCAGGAAGGAGATGAACGCTGTGGTCATGGGATGGAGTACAGGGTTTGTTTCTTCTTGGCTCTAGGAAGAAATGTCCTTTATTTTTATTTTATTTTATTTTTCAAGTTGGAATCTCACTTTGTCGCCCAGGTTGGAATGCAGTGCCACTCTCACGGCCACCCCAGTGTTGACCTGCTGAGTTTCCGTGATCCTTCTGCCTCAGCCTTCCAAGTAGCCAGAACTACAGGTGCACACTACTGCGCCTGGTTAATTTTTTTTTTTTTTTTAATTGTAGAGACAAGGTCTCGCCAAGTTGCTTGGGCTGGTCTTGAACCTGCGGACTCAGGCAGTCCACTCGCCTAGGCCTCCCAAAGTATTGGGATTACAGACTGAGCCACCAAGCCTGGCCGAGAAATGTCCTTTAATTGGGGAATGGGGAGAAAGTTGTATCTATGGTATTCTGAAAAGTACATAAAACCAAATATTCAGTAGTGAAGAGATTACAGTAGTTTTTCTTTCCTATTTAAGTCATGGTATGCTCATTTAAATGAGTTTCTAATATCTGGTAAGCATTGTTCTAGTCACTAGGGATAAATCAATAAAACAAGTCCTCGCTGTAAGAGGACAAACACTCTAGTGGGTGGTAAATAGACAAGTCTAATATGCCAGGTGATAATAAGATGAGGGGCTCCCGAGTGATAGAGCAAAGGGGTGGAATGGAGCTGGCTTCAGTAGAGAGATCAGGAACATGCATGAGTGGAGGGAACCTAGGCAGATGTCTGGGGAGACCATTCTTATGGAGACCAGCAAGTGGAAAGGCCCTGAGGTCTTGACAGTCTTGGATCACTGTGTGAAACCAGTGTGGCTGAGGTGCAGTTAAGGCTGAGGAGAGTGGCAGGGATGAGGTTTAGAGACCAAGAAGGCATGCAAGGAGGCCAGGTCGTATGGGACCTCGTGGGTCATGGTAAGAACTTCACATTTCAACCTAAGGTGGAGGCAGAGCCCCTGAAGGTTTTGAACTCAGGAATGACATGATGTGACTTAGATTTTAAGAGGCTCCTGGCTCCTGCATGAAGAATAGACTGGAAGGCTTGGGACTGGGAGACTAACTAGGAAGCTCCGTCAGGTGGGAAAGGATGGTGACTTGGACTGGGATTGAAGGATGGGATTTGACATCTTGGATGTCATGTGAGAGGAGAATTTGGGATGCCTATTACACCACCTGGAAATGTCAAGTTGTCCACTGGAAATATGAGTCTGGAGTTCATTGTGTGAACATGTAGTTTTATATCCCTGGGAACAAGAGCAGCCCTGCCCAACTCTGATACTAAATGCTCAGCGCCTTGTGGCTTCCTCAGTTAGAGACTTAACCATTACCAAGAATCACAAGGGTCAGATGCTCTGCTATTTTCTCACTGGATTCTCCCCAGGCCCTAGGAGGGGTTCTTTCCTGTCCATCTCACAGATGAACACAGGGAGGCTCAGAGCTGCCAAGAGCAAGGCTGAAATGAAATCCGGGAGGCCTCCTATGCCCGTTCTCCATGTCAAAGCCCCACAGTGACAGGAGCAGGCCTGTCAGTGTCGCTGTACCTGAGTGGCAGCCCACCCCCTCCCGAGCGCCCTTCCCCAGCGTGAGCTGCACAGCAGGCGCGTGGATTTCCCTGCCTCCTTGGAAGTGTGTTTTGGTTTGTCTCCAAAGTGCAGGTACATTGAGGAGATAGCCATCAGCCTCTGTTTGACCATGTCAGGGCCTGTGTGTGTGTATCTGAGCTGTGACACAGGCATGGGGAATTGTTTTCTCTGGGGCATCTTGGGAAGTCAGTCCCACCGTGTTGGTTACCTCCTACACAGCCCTGCATTCTGAACTGGAATGGCTCCAAGGATCAGGCCAGCCTCTACTCAGTGTGTGCACCTCTGTGATGCCACCCAGCACTCCCATGGCAGCCTGTTCCATTTTTAAATGACACTAACACTGGGTAATTAAAATGTGCCCAATATGTTGAATGTACATTTGTTTCCCTGTAATTCATGCGTCCTGGGTATCACTCTGTCCTTGGGTACCCAGTAGGGTAAACCTGATTCTCTTCTATGTATCTTCTAGTTCTCTTCACATAATTGAATGACGATGCAGAGTACTTAAGAATGTAGGCTCAGGATCAGACATGAGTTCAAATCCTGGCTCCACCACCTTTAGTACTTGTGTAGCCTTGGGAAAACCATCTAACCTCAAAGTCTCAATTTCTGCCTCTGTAAAATGGGGATAATGACAGTAACTTCCCCCTAGGGTTGTGAGGACTAGGTGACACCATCTCTGCAAGGCAGTTAGCACAGTGCTTGGCACAGAGATGGGACTTGATGCCTCCAGCTGTTCTTCTTGAGCATCTTGCAGTTCTAAGGTAGAAGAAGGTGGAGACAGCATTGGAACTGTGAAGACATGGATTTACCTGTTTGTTCTCATTCGTTTCAGTTATCACCATGGAGTAAGTATTAGGTATAGTACAAGGGTTTCTGGATTTCGTGGCATCTCCTTTACGCTCACACCATAGTAGGACCACTCGTGTCTGCTTGGGATGTGTGGTTTCAGATTCAAGGGATGAAACTAGGGAATAGTAGCTCTGTTTTTCTTTGTTTTTTTGTGTGTTTTTTTTTTTGAGTTGGAGTCTAACCCTGTCGCCCAGACTGGAGTGCAGTGGCTGCTCCTGGCCACCGCAGCCTCAACCTGCTGGGCTCTGGCGATCCTTCCGCCTCAACCTTCCAAGTAGCTGGAACTACAGGCACGCGCTACCACGCCTGGCTCAGTTTTGATTTATTGTAGAGATGAGGTCTCGCCAGGTTGCCCAGGCAGGTCTCAAACCCGCTGGCTCAGGCAATCCACTCACCTCAGCCTCCCAAGGTGCAGGATTACAGTCTGGACCACCAAGCCCGGCTTCCTTGTGTTTTTAAGCTCTTTCAATTAGACATGCTCCTATAAAACAAAACAAAGCAACAACAACAAATTAGTTCTTTGGAAAAAAATTCTTCACTTAACGATTTTTACGACACTTTTCCTTGGTAACATTGAAGAGAAACTGCTTTAGTACCTTCTCTACCTGTGTACTGTGCTAATTGAAAAGCACAGCTGATGGCTGGGCTCGGTGGCTCAGCCTGTAATCCCAGCATTTGGGAGGCCGAGGTGAGTGGATTGCCTGAGCCCGCGGGTTCGAGACC
>NW_007259593.1:767404-796639 GCF_000164805.1 Carlito syrichta
AGGCTGCAGTGGCCAGGAATGGCCACTGCACTCCAGTCTGGGTGACAGAGAGAGACTCCAACTCAAAAAAAAGAAAAGCTCAGCTGAGCATGGTGGCTTATGCCTGTAATCCTAGCACTTTGGGAGGCGGAGGCAAGAGGATTGTCTGAGCCCCGGGGTTCGAGACCAGCCTGGGCAACTTGGCAAGACCTCGTCTCTGCAGTAAATCAAAAACTTAGCTGGGCATGGTGACGTGTGTTTGTGGTTCCAGCTACTTAGAAGGCTGAGGAGGAAAGAAAGATCACCTGAGCCCAGCAAGTCAAGGCTACAGTGGCTGTGAACGTGCCACTGCACTCTAGCCTGGGTGACAGAGTAAGACTCCTACTCAAAAAAAGAAAAGGAAAGCTCATCCTTGTGTTTTGAGGTCCTGTTTTAGTATTTTTAAAGAAGTTTTTGAAATTTCAGATGTCTCATTTTTGTAAGCCTCGAATGAAAATGCCCACAGCCAATTAGTTATAGCATAGAGAATGAGTAGTTCTCAGCTTCATTCATTATTGATAATACACCTGTTTTCATTTTTGTTAGCATCAAAATGGTTGTGTTAGCTTTAATCCACTAATCGATGAAGAAGGAAGATAAATAATTAATGTTAATTTACCTCACGTAATATAATAACTTGTAGAACACTCTTAATCTTTTAATGTTGTGTTTTACATTCAACTATAAAGAAAACCATCACTTGTAATCCATACATGGATGCAAAAATCGATAAATGATTTCTGTGTGACCTATAATTGATACACTTGAATAAATTAATATTGTCCTTTTAGCTAAAATAAAAATAGTACATTAAAATCCAACTTGGGAAATTCTTTTTCTTAATTGCAAATTATCCACTTGGTTTAACTTGACAGCACTTATGTAGAACAGGTAGGCTAAATTCATTTAATTACTAATCAAAAGTGAAGTGGGAAATAAATGTTTAATTTGCTTCCTGAATCAATTTATTGATCCTGGTAACAGATCTTTCACCTAAACTTTGAATCCCTCTACTTCTTCACTCAATCAGTACTTGGCTATAATTTTCAGAGAAGACATCTCTACTGGGTACTGTCTTAGGTATTAGATGACTCGATCCCTGATGTTCTAGGCTTGTACTTGCCCTATACCTCACTGAAATGATGTGATTTTTAAAAAATATTCAGAGTGTTCTCTAATGGTAGTTTCCAATGAGGTTTAAATCTCATTCCAAGGATAATGGTAGCATTTTTAAAAAGGTTTTCTTATGTGTACATTTAGAATTAATTTCAATATTAATTCAATATTGTTGTATAGGGTTGATTGGTTTCCATTTATTCTTCAAATCTTGTCACTCCCTAAAAAAGGAAAAAAAAAAATTAGTGTTGTTCTTTCTAGCTATCTTATTATTTCACTTTTTCTTTTATTACCTAACTTTGAAAGTAAGGAATTAATTTCAACTTCCTCCTTTCTCCATCATCTTTCTGTTTCTTTCTCACATTTTACCAGAAGTCAGAAAGGTGGAAGGGCTTTAATCCTGAGTGTCTAGCGTGTGTCCTATCTCGGTATGTCACGTTGCTTAGAACCCTTAGTTCTCACCACCAGAATTGCCAAGTGTTCAGCGCTGATCCCAGAGAGTCTTCTTGCTTGGTAAAATTACTATTTCAAAACAAAAATTTTCCTTTTAAAAAAAATGTCTTGTTTGTAGCTTGGAATACTCTTAGACTGGACTTTGGTGTTTACTAAGCCTTAGTTATAGGAAACAAAACCTGCCAAGAATCTGTTCCTGCTGTTTATACCATTTTGCATATCTACCAGCAATGAGTGAGTGTTCCTGTTTTCCATATCCTCACCAGCATTTGGTGTGGTCAGTTTTTAAAAAATTGTACCCAGTCTGACAGTTGCTTATTGGTATCTCATCGTTGTTTTAGTTTGCAATTCCCTGATGACATAGGATTTTGGGCGTCTTTCCATATCTGTCATCTGTGTGTCTCTTTTGGTGATGTGTCTTTTGCCCATATTTTAATTGGGTTGTTTATTTTCTTACTAAGTTTTTAGAATTCTTTGTGTATTTTGGATACAAGTCCTTTATCAGATATGTGCATTGCAAATATTCTCCCAGTCTCTGGCTTGCCTTTTGATTTCTCTTAACAGTATCTTTTGCAGCGCAGAATTTTAAGTTTTAAGAAAGTCAATGTAGCTATGTTTTCATGAATTGAGCTTTTGGTGTTGTGTGCAAAAATTTATTGTCAAACCCAAGGTCACATAGATTTTTTCCATATTCTAGAAGTTTTGTACTTTTGCATCTTAGGCCTGTGTTCCATTTTGAGTTGATTTTTGTGAGAGGTATAACGTCAGTATTTAGATTCTTTTTAATTTTTTGCAAGTGGATGTCAAGATGTTCACCATTTGCTGAAAGAACTATTCTTTCCCCATTAAACTGACTTTACTCCTTTATCAAAAATCAGTTAACTATTGTAGTAATTGGGGCTCTCCGGAAATACAGAATCAATAGGATATTTAAGAGATTTATTATGGGAATTGGCTCATATTATTATGGAGGCTTTCTGCAAACTGGAGGCTTTAAAACCAGGGAAGCCAAGGGCAGGAGAATATGACTGCCCTGGATCAAGAAGAGAATAACCCCTTCTTCCACCATTTTTGTCTAGTCAGACAGGTCCTCTACATATTGGGTGATTGATGCCCACCCACATTGCTAAGGGTGGATTTTCTTTACTCAGTCTACTGATTTAAGTGCTAATCTCTCCCAGAAACACCCTCACAAGACACACCCAGAAACAATGTTTTACCAGCTATCTGGGTATCAACATAGTCAAGTTGACACATAAAATTAACTATCACAGTGGCTCACGCCTATAATCTCTGCACTTTGGGAGGCCAAGGCAAGAGGATTGCCTGAGCCCAGGAGTCTGAGATCAACCTGGGCAACATGTCAAGACTTTGTCTCTACAGTAAATTTAAAAATTAGCTGGGCACGGTGGCGCACACCTTTAGTCCCAGCTATGTGGAAGGCTGAGACAGAAGATCGAGGCTGTGGTGGCTGTGATCATGCCACTGCACTCCAGCCTGGCTGACAGAGTGAGACTCCAACTCAAAAATAAACTAATTAATTAATTAAAGTATCACAATTATATAGGTTTTGGGACTCCTTTTTTGTTTCATTGATCTATTTCTATTCTTTCAACAATTACTTTTTTGATGATTATAGCATCATAGGAAGTCAGCTAGTGTCAGTCACCAACTTTGTTCTTTCTCTGCATTTCTTGGCTGTTTTAGATTTGTTGCTTTACATATAACTTTAGAATCACTTTGTTGATACACACAAAATAACTTGCTGTGATTTGGATTGCTATTGCTTTGAATCTATAGATCAGATTGGGTGGAGTTGAATCTTAACTATATCAAGTCTTCCTACCTATGAATATGGAATTGCCTTTAATTTTTTTTTCATCAGAATTTTGTCAGTTTCCTCATATAGGTCTTGTTATATTTATTCCTAAGTACTTCATTTTTCTTTTATTTATCTATTCATTTATTCATTTGTTTGGTTGGTTTTTTGGGGGGGTTGTTTTGTTTGTTTTTTGAACAGGAGTCTCACTCTGTCACCCAGACACACTCATTGCCACTGCAGCCTCAATCTCCTGGACTCAAGTGATCCTTCTGCCTCAGCCTTCCAAGTAGCTGGAACCACAGGCATGCGCCACCATGCCCAGCTAATTTTTATTTTTTATTGTAGAGACGAGGTCTTACCAAGTTGCCCAGGCTGGTCCCAAAACTCTGGACTCAGGCAATCATCTCATATCAGCCTCTCAAAGTGCTAGATTACAGGTGTGAGTCACCACTCATGGCTTCATTTTTTAAAAACTATAAAGAGCATTATGATTTTAATTGCAAAATCCAGTTGCTCATTGCTGATGTAAGGAAAGCCATTAACTTTTATATGTTAACCATGTATCCTGCAATCTTGCTATAATTACTTATTAGTTGTAGGATTGTTTTTGTTAATTCTTTGGGATCTTCTACTTACACAGCCATGTCATCTCTGAACAACAATTTTTATTTCTTCATTCCCAGCCGGTATGCCTTTATTTTCTTCATTAGTGTTATTGCATTAGTTAAGACTTCTAGTATCGTGTTGAGTCGGAGTGGTGAGGGGGGCCATCCTTGCCCCATTTCCGATCTAAGGGAGAAACCCAAGCTTCTCACTGTTAAGTATGATGATAGTTGTCAGGTTTTTGTAGATATTCTTTTCTGCTTGCTTTTGGCTTATATTGGTTTTCTTTCTGCTCTATTTTAGTTCCCTAAGGGTTTTCATCGTGAATTAGGTGTTGGGCTTTGTAAAATGCTTTATCTGTATCTAATATGATCATATGATTTTTTACTCTTTAACCTGTTGATATAATGAATTACATCAATTGGTTTTCGATTGTTGAACCAGGCTTGCATACAGTGGAATAAAACTCATTTGGTCATGGTGTTTAATTCTTTTTATATATCATTGGATTTGATTTGCTAATATTTTGTTGAGGATTTTTGCATCTCTTTTGTGATACTGGTCTGTAGTTTTTTTGTTGTTGCAATGTTTTTATCTGTTTTTTTGTATTAGATTAATGCTGGCCTCATGAATAAGTTAGGTGTTCCTCTGCCTCTCTCTTCTGGAAAAGATTGTAGAGAATTGATACCATTTCTTCCTTAAATGTTTACAAATTCACCAGTGAAACTATCTGGGCCTACTGCTTTCTATCTTGGAAAGTTATTACTTGTTGATTCCATTTATTTGATAGATATAATCCTTTTCAGGTTATTCTTTT
The DNA here is from genome assembly GCF_000164805.1 of Carlito syrichta. NCBI lineage: Eukaryota > Metazoa > Chordata > Mammalia > Primates > Tarsiidae > Carlito > Carlito syrichta. Next base: position 772,234 of record NW_007259593.1, read on the forward strand.
TATATGAGTTTTGACAGTTTGTGTCTTTCAAGGAATTGGTTCATTTCATCTTAGTTATTAAATTTGTAGGCATAGAGTTCTTCCTTATATTATTTTATTGTCCTTTCAATGTCTGTGGGCTCAGTAGTGATGGCCCCTCTTTCATTTCTGATATTAGTAGTTTGTGTTTTCTTTTTCTCGTGGTTAGCCCAGTCTAGAGGTTCATAGAGTCATACTGACTCTATGAAGCTTTAAAAATAACTGACTTTTGTTTTTATTTTTTCCTCTATTGTTTTCCTGTTATCATTGATTGATTTCTGCTCTATTTTTTATTTATTTTTTTTCTGCTTGTTTTAGGCTTATATTGCTCTTCTTTCTCAGATTTCCTAAGGAAGAAGCTTAGGTCATTGATTTTAAATCTGTCTTCTTTTCAATATATGCATTCAGTCTTATACATTTCTATCTAAGCCCTGCTTTGCTACATAAATCCACTTCCAAATAACACTGTCCTACAGCAGGGACCTTCTCCCCTCCCATCTCTTTCATTGTCATTTGTTTCGCTTATCCATAAGCTATAACCGCATGATACATTTGCCTCTAATATTCTGAACAAGCAGTTATCTATTATATCAGTTAAGAATAATAAAAACAAAAGGTTTTATTTACCTGTATTTGTTTCTTCTTGAATACTCTTTATTTCTTTATGTAGATCCAAGGTTCTGACCTATGTTATTTTTGCCTCTGAAGAACTTCTTTTAACATTTTTTGCATGTCAGTTTTTGTTTGTCTGAGGACATCTTTATTTCTCCTTCACTTTTTGAAGAATAATTTTGCTGGATAAAGAATTCTAGGTTGGTGAGTTTTCTTTCTTTCAACACGTAAGTATTTTACCCCACTGTCTTCTTGATTACACAGTTTATGACGAAAAGTCTAATATAATTCTTGTCAGTGTTCCTCTATCAGTAAGGTGTTTTTTCCCCTCTGCCTTCTTTCAATTTTTTTTGGTGTTTGGTATTTAACGGTTTGAATATGATATACAGGTGCAGTTTTTTTAGTATTTGTCCTGTCTTGTGTTCTGCAAGCTTTTCTGGATCTTTGGTTTGGTATCTGTCATTTATTTAGGAAAATTCTCAGACATTTTATTTCTTTTTTTTTTTTTTGAGTTGGAGTCTCACTCTGTCGCCCAGACTGGAGGGCTGTGGCCACTCCCAGCCACTGCAGCCTCGACCTGCTGGGGTCCGGCGATCCTTCAGCCTTCCAAGTAGCTGGAACTATAACCATGCACTACCACGCCCGGCTAATTTTTTGATTTATTGTAGAGATGAGGTCTCGCTGCCTAGGCGGGTCTGGAACCCGCGGGCTCAGGCAATCTACTCACCTCAGTCTCCCAAAGGCGCAGGATTACAGGCTGAGCCACCGAGCCCGGCTCTCAGACTTTATTTCACTAAATTTTTTTCTATTCCTTTTTCTCTTTTCCTGGTATTTCCACTATGGGTATTTATACCTTTTGTATTTGTCCCACAATTCTCGGATATTCTGCTTCATTTTTGCATTCTTTTTCCTCTTTGCATTTCAGTTTGGGAAGTTTATATTGACATATCTTCAAGCTTGTTGATTCTTTTCTCAGTCATGTTCATTAAGGCATTCTTCACTTCTGTTATGGTGTTTTTTTGTTGTTTTTAATTTTATTTTAGAGTTATGGGGTACAAGTGAGGATGTACTATGTAATTAAATTGTATGCAGGCTTCTAGTAGGCCTTCTCCACTCGTGATGGAGACGGTACCGAGTGTGTGGCTGTGTGCCCATATCCCTCCTACCTTCATCCCTCTCCCAGCAGTGTCCAGCATCTGTTGTTCCCACCTTTGTGCTCATGGGACAAGTGATCAGGGCCCACTTGTGAGTGAGAACACGCAGTATTCAGGTTTTTGTTTCTGCAGTAGTTCACTTAGAATGATGATTTCCAGCTGCAACTATGTTGCTGCGAAGAAAATGATTTTGTTTTTCTTTATGACTGTGTAATATTCCATCAGATATGTACACCACATTTTCTTTATCGAGTTCATTTTTAGTGGGCATCTGGGTTGGTTCCATGTTTTTGTTATCGTGAATTGTGCTGCAGTAAACATACATGTGCAGGTATCTTTTTGGCAGAGCCATTTATATTCCCAGAAATGGGATGCTAGATCATATGGTAGCTCAATTTTTAGTTCTTTAAGAAAATGCCAGCCAGGTGTGGTGGCTCATGCCTATAATCCCAGCACTTTGGGAGGCCAAGGTGAGAGGATTTCCTGAGCCCACGGGTTTGAGACCAGCCTGGGCAACTTAGTGAGACCTCATCTCTACAATAAATCAAAAAAAAACCAGCCGGGCATGGTAGCGCGCGCCTGTAATTCCGGCTACTTGGAAGGCTGAGGCGGAAGGATCGCCGGAGCCCAGCAGGTCGAGGCCGCGGTGGCCGTGAGCGTGCCACTGCACTCCAGCCTGGGTGACAGAGTGAGACTCCAACTCAACAACAACAACAAAAAATGCCATACTGCTTTCTACAGAGATAACTAGCTTACATTTCTACCAACAGTGTAGAAGCAACTCCTTTTCTCCACACCCTCACCAACACTTGTTTTTTTACTTTTTAATGATAATAGCCATCCTTACTGGTGTTAGGTGGTATCTCATTGTAGTTTTGATTTGATCATTAGTGAGGCAGAGCATTTTCTCATATATTTGTTGGTTACTTGAATGTCTTTCTTGGAGAAGTGTCTGTTCATTTCCTTTGCCCACTTTTTAATGGGGTTGCTAGTTTTTTTTCTGTTACAGCATTTTTTATTTGCAGCATTTCATTTTGATTCTTTGCATTCCATCTCTCTCTTACAATACCCATCTGTTTGTATATTTCATCCACTTTTTCCTTTAGCACCTTTAGCATATTTACCGTGGTGGTTTTAAAGTCCCATTCTGGTCATTCCAAATTCTCGACTGTATCTGAATCTGGTTCTGCTTGCTTTGCCTCTTCAGATTGTGTTTTTCCTTAGTATGCCTGTAATTTTTGTTCTTGATGCAGCCCGGACATGATGTATCAAGTAATAGGACCTGAGGTAGAGAGAACTTTCATGTGAGGATTTATGTTTATCTGGATTGGGGTTAGGATGTATTTAACATTGGGTATAGCTGTAGCTGTAACTAAGTCAGAGGCTTCACTTTTCCTCTGGTGTCCTTGTTTTTGTCTCCCCTGTTGTCTTTGAGTTTCCCAGGAAATCTCTTCTAAATGAAGCCTGTCTTTTTCTTTTTTTTTTTTTAGCTGAAGTCTCACTCTTTGTCCCCAGACTGTAGTGCAGTGGCATGCTCACAGACACCGCAGCCTCAACCTGCTGGGCTTAGGTGATCCTTCCACATCAGCCTTCCAAGTAGCTGGAACTATAAACGCATGCCACCACGTCCGGCTAGTTTTTGTGATTTATTGTAGAGACAAGGTCTCACCAAGTTGCCCAGGCTGGTCTTGAATCCAGGCTCAGGCAATCCTCTTGCCTCAGCCTCCCAAAATACTTGGGATTACAGACTGACCAAAGCCTGTGTCTAATAGCTGTCTGTTGTAATCCACAGCTATTATCCAGGAGCCCTGTTGATGGGCGACTTTGTGATAAAATGTTGGAAAGAGGGCATTTCTTTCTCTTATCTTATGTTTAAATCTCTGTGTTTTTTTGTGGGGAGGAGGGGGTCTGGTAGGCCAGAGTATCTGGACCATGACTTTAAGAAGAGTTGGAGTCTTTCTTTTTTTTCCTCCCTTTTGAGACTGGAAAGCTAGAGGGGGCTGGAGTTAGCTAATTGCCCTTTCGCCTGTCAGATAAGGCTTTATTAAAGTAGTTTCCCTTGAGGGCTGGCCTGCCTTATGGAGAACAGAACAAAGCTCTGGGCATATTTTGAAATGTTTACCTCTCACCACCCTCTTGCTGCTGCTACCTCCCCATTTACCAGAAGCCCTGGGGGAAATCGTCTCATCTCAATGAGAGCCTGGTGGGATCCTAGAGATAAGACTCTTGAAGGTGTAGGAATCCCACTAAGACTGAGTCACCTAGAGGTTTTTTAACTCTCAAGCTCCTCCACACTGAGCTAACAGCAATTTATCCCTTATAGTTTAAGAGTTCCAGCATTGAGGCTGGGCATGGTGGCTCATGCCTATAATCCCAGCACTTTGGGAGGCTAAGGTGAGAGGATTGCCTGAGCTCACTGATTTGACACCAGCCTGGGTAACTTGGCGAGACCTCATCTCTACAATAAATCAAAAAATTAGCTGGGCATGGTGGTGCATGCCTGTAGTTCCAGCTATTTGGAAGACTGAGGCGGAAGGATCACCTGGAGCCCAGCAGGTTGAGGCTGTGGTGGCCGGGAGCGTGCCACTGCACTCCAGACTGGGCAACAGAATGAGACTCCAACTCAAAAAAAAAAAAAAAATTCCAGCACTGGATTTTCTTCCCAGTAAACCTTGACTCTCTGTACCATCCTGTTTTCAATGCAGATCTTGCGGAACTTAATTCTCTCATGAATCTCAGTGGAGTTATTGTCTCATTTTAACTCAGTTCAGTTTTGTTTTGTTCTTTGTGAGTCAGAGTCTAAATGAGGATGAATAGTCAAGAATACAAGTCTTTCAAGTGTCGGGTCTTCATGATTGAATTCAGGTGATGTGTTCTTGACTGGAATGTTGTTCAAGTCATTTTGTGTCCACTGAGTATCAATTTGGGCACACAGTGTTCATTTTTCTCTCATTTATGACTTAATTTTGGTTGTTCAGTGGAGGTATTATCTGCTTTCTGCCCTGTATAGTTAATATTTTTTTCCTACTGCTATAAATAAGCAGTTTTGAGGGAAACGCCTTCAAGCTAGCAACTATCTTTTTCCTCATCAACATTTGTACCCTGGTTTAGCATCTGTTAATCATTTTTGCCCAAACCAGTCTTCACTGTGATTATGATTTTTCACCTCTAACATTCCCTCCTCATTTACTTATTAGCACTCTGCATTTTACATCTAGCAAGAGCCCTCCCACCATGCCTTTTTTTTTTTTTTTAAAGTCTGTTTCCTGGTCAGGTACAGGGGCTCACACCTGTAATCCCAGTGCTTCAGGAGGTGAGGCAGGAGAATCGCTTGAGGCCAGGAATTCGAGTCCAGCCTGAGTAACATAACAAGACCTCATCTATACAGAAAATACGAAAATTTAGCTGGACTGGGTGTGGTGGTGTCTGCCTGTAGACTCAGCTACTCAGGAACCTGAGGCGAAGAAATCACCTGAGCCCAGGAGGTTGAGGCTGCAATTAGCCTTGATTGCGCCACTGTGCTCCACTTTGGGTAATAGAATGAGACCCTGTCTCAAAAGGAAAAAAAAAAACCAAACTATTTACTGTGGACTCCTGGATTCGTACCCCCCTTATCTGTTTTGGTGCTCAAATTGTCCTAGTACTAGCTAGCTCCTTCAAGCTGGGTCATATGACATACCCCCTTTGTTATTTATATGTTTATTTGTTAGCACAGTGGTAGAATAATTACACTCTCTGTATAAGACATTTATTGGAATGTAATATTGTAGCTTTTTAAGTCAGAAGTAGACTTTGGGGGGAGTGTTTAAAGAAATGCTCACCTGATCACTTATTTGATATCATCCAGCATGCGCATTGTTTGTGCAGTATTGAAACTGACCAGAGGAGAACACCTCACCTCCAGCTGCATCCAGTGACTGCAGGTGGACAGCCACTGAAATCTGTTCTTAGATACTGACAAAGCCTTGCAAGTTTGGTCACATGCTTGTGTTTGTTAATCTGCCTCTGCACTAATTCAATGTGGGTAACTAATCTTCACGATACATACTTGTTTATTTAACATATCCTGTGTGTACAGTGTGCTTTTACTTCCATTATACTTTCTCCTCATATTTGATATTTGGAAAACTGTCAGAAAAATTCTGTCCTTTTTCCAGTGATATTTTTTATCAATTTTACTTTAATCTGCGCAGTATACCTTTAGGCCTGTAGTGAGTTGGCTTCTACTCTGTAGTTTTATTGTCTGATTCCACTTGTAGTAACATGTAGGAAGTAGTGAGTGACTCAATCATTGCTCTGTGTTCTCTGGAAATAAAGTGTGTTCTGATTATTCATGATCAAATATAAATGGAAAGAATCTTTATGCCTGCATGTTCTGTGCTATTCAAGTCTGTTAGTAATCTCCATCTGGTTCCTCTAAATTTATACTGTGAATTGATGAAGAATTGTCTAGTTGAAAATATATAAGCAACCGGGTGTGGTGGCTCATACCTGTAATCCCAACACTTTAGGAGGCTGAAGCGAGAGGATTGCCTGAGTCCAGTGGTTCAAGACCAGCCTGGGCAACTTGACGAGACCTTGTCTCTACAATAAATCAAAAAATTAGCCACGCATGGTGGTACACTCCTGTAGTTCCAGCTACTTGGAAGGCTGAGGCAGAAGGATCACCTGAACCCAGAAGGATGAAGCTGTGGTGGCTGTGAGCATGCCACTGTACTCCAACCTGGCGGACAGAGTGAGACTCTGACTCGAAAGAAAGAGAGAGAGAGAGACAGAGACAAAGATGGAGGGAGGGAGGGAGGGAAGGAGGGAGGAAATAAATACATAAGTAGTCCAGCAGCTCTATATTCAATGAAAACTTTCCATGTGTCCATACTAATAACATTCCTTACATTTTATTATCTAACATTTTGTTTTAACTCTATACTGCCTATTGGCTACATGTATATCTTTATACTGTATGGTCCAAAATGTTGACATTTTTGTTCATATTTCCTAACGTTAGAGTTTGCCAGTATTAGCCATTTTTCTTTATTGTTGTAGTAGGTTTTCCAAAACCTGCTAAACAAACTCTAAGAGAGCTGTTACACTTAGCCATACATTATTTGTATTAACTTTGGAGGAAATTTGGTGGCAGACCTTTCAGTTCTGTTGAGTTTGTGATTTTGAAATATATATATGTAATCTAAATTCCTTTCATGTTGCTACTTAAGAATATAACTGACTCAGACTGAGTCACATTACTGTAATTACTATAAGTTTCTTTCCAAAATGGTGACTCAAAACCTAAAAGGGAATAAAAGGAAATAATTGACCCAGCACATGCGGTGGTGTGGACTCCTGTCAGGGCACAAACTTAGTGTTCTGCTCCATCTGAATCTGGACTGTAATTTCTTGGCTCCACCCATGAATATGTTCAGGGTTTTTTCTTTCCTTCTCAAATGTAAGTTATGAAAAAGTAGGTTTTGGGGCTAAGAGTAAACAAACGCATGTGGCATGGCATTTAAGCATGAAGTAACACTTGCTAGATTTCAGATTCAACTTCTGCAGATTGAGCATAAAGACTGTTTTCATCTTCTGATTCAAGACACACTTTGGCAGCTTGCATAATCACAGCCAAGATGTGTTTTAATCCTTTTTATGACCGAGGACTCGGTGGCTTCTGCTGTGAAGCTGGTGTTTGAATTCCACGAACAGTGAGGGACAAGAATAACAAGGTCAGGTGTTCCCCTCCTACCCGCAGAGTGAATGGGCTGTTTCACTGAGCCTCTCAGCCAGCCGTGCCATGGGGAAACCATGGGCGGAGCACGGAGTGTGCTGAGGGGCCGCAAGGCCAGAGTGCCAAGTTCATCAGTGTAGGCATCCACAGGAGTGTCCACCCTAGCACACACTTTGGTTTTGGCAGCACACTTTCCAGAGATCCACATTATGTAAGGTTGTAGAAATAAAGTTCATGAGAGAGAACCGTATGAGAAAAAATATGAATGCCTTGCTTCTAAGCCAAATCACTGAATGATTTAAGCAAAATTATTTTTAGACATTTATTTACTTATTTATTTATTTATTTATTTGAGTTAGAGTCTCACTCTGTTGCCCAGACTGGAGTGCAGTGGCCGCTCCCGGCCACCGCAGCCTCGACCTGCTGGGCTCCGGCGATCCTTCCGCCTCAGCCTTCTGAGTAGCTGGAACTACAGACGCGCGCTACCATGCCCGGCTGATTTTTTGATTTATTGTAGAGATGAGGTCTTGCTGCCCAGGCGGCTCTCGAACCTGCAGGCTCAGGGAATCCACTCACCTCAGCCTCCCAAAGGCGCAGGATTACAGGCTGAGCCACCGAGCCCAGCTGACATTTATTTTTTAAAGTAAATCTGACTTGCCAAGAACAGAGTGCTTGATTTTCTAATAATTTAAGTGGTTTTGTTGTTTTTGTTTGTTTTTCATCTCCAATGAGATGTTGTTTGTGGGTTTAAAATAGATGTAAAAATAACTCAGATTATTTCAATATCTGAAATGATTGAGTGGATATAAAATAACATATTAATGTAATTATGCTCTTGGCCACATGAAGGCTGCTTTTGTAAAGAATTCTTGTTTGTTTGTTTTTCATGTTGAGTTTCAGGAGAATGAAGTTGATATCATTAAAGATGTGGAGTGGGAAGCTTCAGACTGGGAGGGTGGAACCTGGAGTGCTGGGGTGATTCTGGCCTTGCTCTCCTGTGTTTATCCAGGAGTTATTCCATTAGAGCTTCTTAGAGTCATTTAGGGACTAGGTTATATACCCATAACTTCACCACATACAACCTACAAGGTTATACTTACAGGCAGTTCTCTGTCCCTACCTCCAGCCGTGGTTTAGGCAGTGCAGTTCACAGAGGGCTCTGGTGTGCTCAGGAGCTAGTTTCTTTGGGACACCATGGGGAGAGCAGGGATGTGACGCGTGACCCTTCATTTTGGAAAGATCTATGGTGCCTGTGAACAAGATGATCTAGAAGAGAAAAGCTGGAAGTTGAGAGAGAGAAGATGATAACCCAGGTATTCCTGGTTCTCACAAGAACTCCTTTTTATCTGGCCACTGAACTGTAGGGTTCATCTTGTTGCTGGCATATCTCGTTGTTGATTAGTATGGTTGGATGGTGGTGGTTCCAGATGATTCTATATGTGACTTTCATTTTTCAGGTGTAAGACCCTAAGGAACCCATTTGGTTCCTACAGCTAAACTGGCAAAGAGGCTCTTGCTCACATTAATCAGAGAAAGGTGGCAGAAAGGTAGCACGCTGCCACTACCCGCAAAGGAGATAAGATTACAAACCAAGTGCTGCTTTTGGAGTAAGGCTCCTTTGTCCTAAAACATTCCCATGTCTCATGACTGTGCTTGTTTCAGAGAGCTGGTGTAGTCCCAGGAGATCTGAGGCAGAACACTGTCCCTGCTGCGGTTTCCCCTGGCGTTCATATTTTCCAGAACGATACGAGAACTAATATGAGAAAAAAGAAAATAGCCTTTATCTCTTATGCCTGACAGATAATCAGATTACTCTAGGGATTAGATAAAAATAAATCATTTGTTCCTATAGTTAGCTACTATGATGACTGAGGTAATCATTTGTGAGAGAATTTCAGAATTCAGATGTATAGAATTCGACTTAGGGAGCAAGTAAATATCGAAAGAACAATGTGAGTTTGAAAGGAGTGGTATTCTTTTGGTTAACAATGTAGCCTCAGTTTGCTGTCAGCTTGCTGTCAGCTGTGTCCCTCTGGGACCCACCATGGGAACCCCCATCACATTCCTGATGTTCCTAACATCAGTCATAAAACTTGAAGACCCCAAGGGCAGCATAGTGCTGTTTCTCTCCACTAGTTCACTTTCCTTAATCTCTTTACAAAACGATGTACTGGCTTTTCCCCTAACATGTCTGGTTATGTTCACAGGCCATGTTCTCATAGAAATTTCCAGTACTCACAAGAAACTCAATGAGAGTCTTGAGGAAAACGTACGTGCTCTGTTTTTCTGTTTACAAAATATATTGATACATGTTTGTATATTTATTTTGCTTAAATTCTCAAATCTGGTGTAAATTTTTTATTTCCTTTGGTTAACAGTTCAAAAAATTTCATAAAGAGATTATACATGAGCTAGAGAAGAAGACGGAACTTGATGTAAAATATATGAATGTAAGTACAGTTCCCTCTACTGGCCTAGGGGTCCCTGACCTGTCAGCCCGAGGAGTACTGTTGCCCACCGTTTATTCAGCAGCAGCAAATAGGGGTAGAGCTTGATGTTGAAAACTAGCAATGTCCCTTTGGGCAGAGTAGGCTAGTTTTTGCTAGCACTTGGGATCTTTTTTAAAAAGCATAGAAAAAAATTTTGTCAGAGATCACACTGCTTCCAGAAAGCATTATTTTCACAGAACATGTGTATGTGGTAGGAATCTGCGTCTGTGTTACTGCAGCTGTTACAGACGTAGCACTTAACAAACCAGCACTTCAGGGCATGAGTGGTGTGTGGGAGGACACCATCTGGGGCCTCTGGATCCAATCTGCAGAGAACTCTCCAGCTTAGTGTCTCCTGTCTGTTACACCCAGTATTGTTTTCTCTAGATCTCCTTCAGGCTGGCCCTACAGCCCCAGGACACAGGATTCATGCTGTCTTCCCTTGCTGCAATAGAGTCCTCACTTTCTTTTGCCACCCAAAGTCCCTCCAACCTCCCCCCCTCCTTTTTTTTAACATAGAGAGACAGGATTTCACTGTATGACCCAGGCCGGAGTACACTGTAACCTCAAACACCTGGGCTCAAAAGATCCTTTTGCCTCAGTTTCCAAGGAGCTGGGACTACAGGTGTGCACCACTGCACCCAGCTAACTTTTTTATTTTTTGTAGAGATACCATCTCCCTATGTTACCTGGCTGCTCTCAAACTCCTGGGCTGAAACACCTGGGCTCAAGCGATCCTCCTGCCTCTGCCTCCCAAAGTGCTTGGATTACAGGTGTGAGCAATCACACCTGAGCCAAAGTCTCCTTTCTGCTCACCAAGACCCCCATGTGGCAACAAGAAGTGCAGATTACCCTGAAATGGGCCCTCCTTTGTGGTCCTCAGGAGGCCTCCTGCCCACGTATGCTCATGTGCTCTGTGCATTCCTGGCGGGAGGCCACACGACTGTGGATGACCACTGAGGTGTATTTAATGCCAAGCACTTTACATAACTTATCTGATTTTTATCCCTAAAGTAAATCTAATGCATAGATACCTTTGTTATCTTCATTTTACAGACTATAGGGGAAATCATGGATTAGAGTTGCAACACAGATGTTAGGCTCAGACCCCATGTTCTTAAACACTCTGCTATAGCATACTCAAAGCAATAATGATTGTACTTGTTGGTTCTGTTTCTTAAAATCACATATCTTAAAACAGCCAGGAGCATGTGATTGATATTTATTTATCCACCAAAGCACTTACTGACAATGCTGTCCGAATGCCTATGCGGAAGAAGAAATTTTAAAAAGGGAAGACATTGTTGTTCTCAAAGAGCTGCTGTTCTGGTCAAGGGCCTCTCCTATGAATGAGGAACTTTATAACAGACAAGCTGAGACATTAAAGTTGAATGGAGGGAGGTCATGTGGACTGAGGGTGTGAGGGTCCCAGGCAGCAGGAGGGTGGTGGGAGGGATGGGTATGAGGGTCCCGGCATTGGGAGCATAGTTTGAGGGGAGGGTGTGAGGGCCCCAGCTAGTGGGAGAATGGTGTGAACTGAGGGTGTTGGCGCCCCAGCCAGCTGCACACAGTGGAACTGTAAGCACAAAGTGACTGTGTGACAGTTTGAATGGTGCCACAGTAAAATAAGCACACATTTTATTTACAGGCAACTCTAAAAAGATACCAAACAGAACACAAGAATAAATTAGACTCTCTGGAGAAATCTCAAGCTGAGTTGAAGAAGATCAAAAGGAAAAGTCAAGGAGGACGAAATGCACTAAAATATGAACACAAGGAAATTGAGGTGAACTTTTTAGCAATATTTTTTTTCTTTTGTTTTGATTATTCATATAGCTTGGAGAGAGGTTTACTTACCTCAGTTAGCCTGTACTTTATCCACTCAATGTTGTGCTGTTGCTAAAGTAAAAATAAGTGTTTGACTTAGTAAGAGTTGAAGCCTGCAGAATTTTCCAAAGTTAAACTTAATTAGTCAGTGGTCTCTTAAAAACATTGGTGTTTTCTCCTGACTCCAAGAGGGTAAAGGACTCTGTGTTTTTCATTACTATCTCCACTTTACAGATGGGGAAAATGAGGCTTAGGCTAAGTCATATGGTTGGCATTTGGAACGGGATTGAACCTGGAACCTTGGTTCCAAAGCCCATAGTGCTTTCCAGAACAACACCATCATATCCCTGGAGTACAGAGTAATATTGTGTGCAAATTGCCCAGTGTTCCATAAAGCTTTGGCAACTTCTCTTCACACATGAGTCAGGATCTTTATGAGAATGATGGTATCTACTCAAGTCAGGTTACAACTATATTTTGTCTTATGTGTATCTGCATTTACTGTTTGCTCCATTTTAAAAATAAACCAGGTATAAAGATGGCAGAAGATAAATGTCAGGCTGTGTGGCTATCTAATGCCTCATGTCATACTTGTATAATTATTATTTATTTTTTCAGTATGTAGAGACTGTCACTTCTCGTCAGAGTGAAATCCAGAAATTCATTGCAGATGGTTGCAAAGAAGCTCTACTTGAAGAAAAAAGACGCTTCTGCTTTCTGGTTGACAAACACTGCAGCTTTGCAAATCACATACATTATTATCACCTACAGGTGGGTGTGATGGCCAGTTGCATTGAGTTTACTGGTAACTTTACATTGTATTTAAATAACTTTAGATGCTGTATCTTCCATATATGCTCTATATAAAGCAGTGGCCTATTTTGACAATGAGAAGATCCCAAAGAAACAGTTTTTGGCCTGTGCACGGTGGCTTACGCTTGTAATCCCAGCATTGTGGGAGGCTGAGGCAGAAGGATTGCTTGAGCTCAAGAGTTTGAGACAAGCCCCCTCACCCCCAAAAAATCACAAAGCTAGACAGGCATGGTGGCACACACCTGTATTCCCAGCTACTAAGGAAGCTGATGCGGGAGATCACTTGAACCTGGGAGTTAGAGGCTGCGTTGGGCTGTGATTGTGCCACTGCACTCCAGCCTGGGAGACAGAATGAAACCCTGACTCAAAAAAAAAGAAACAGTTAACTTGAATATGTTAACTTATAGAAATACAGTTGAAACGGGCAAATGTCCACTTATAATGTTTAATTAATTAATACATCCATATTTAAAGTTGCTCATAATACTGTGCTTAATAATTTAGAAAAAGCACCTTTTGCTTTTTCTCTCCTATGTGTTGACTTTTCTCAGGCTCTTTCTGTTGCATCCTCAGCATGTGTCTTCACCAGCGCCACAGGGTGAGTCCCAGTGGGCCCAAGTTCACTCCCCCTGGGTAGTTTGAGATGTTCCCCTTGTGGATCTGTGCTTGGGGGTACAGACAGTTCTGCCCCAGGCCACAGACCCCCATTCACATACATCAGGATTGTTGGGCATTTTTACATGTTCACTGCTCTTCATGCTGTTTATTCATGGTTTCCTCGGCTGACCTTATCACTGTCCTTCCAACATATGTGACTTTGAGGTTACAGCAAAGGAAAGAATTGCTGTATTAGATGATCATTTATGTCAACAGTGCACCTGTACTAGTTTCAGCAGTGTCAAGTTATCTTTAGGAACTTCTATTTTTAGGTGAGGGCATTTTGCTGCAGAGGGGTCATAGGCTAAAGAGAGATGGAAGTGATCCTGAACTGCTCTTCCTGTGGCAATGCCCTGCTATGTCATGAGACAACCCTGGTCTATTTCCAGAGAGCTCTAGCTGTTAGCATAGCAAAGTCTTTCTTTCTTGCTTTCTTTTTTTTCCCTCTGTTGCCCAGGCTTGGAGTGCAGTGGCACAATCACAACTCATCACAGCCTCGATCTCCTAGGCTCAGGTGATCCTTCTGCCTCAGCCCCTTGAGTAGCTGGGACTACAGGCATATGCCACCATGCTTGGCTAATTTTTAAAATCTTTTTGTAGAGACGAGATCTCCCTATGTTGCTAGGATTACAGGCAGGAGCTACTGCACCCAGCTTGGCAAAGTTTTAGACTTAACCTTAGGTTCCATTTATACTTTATAGAGTGCCACAAATTGAATCTGCTGCTTTCTGTGCCAGAAGTTTCTTCAAGTATCTGAAAACTACTTTTGTGACTTTCCTATCCCAGCTAAAGTGTCCCAGTCCTTTAAGTGACTCTTGGATGAAGCATGCCCAAGCAACTGGGCATTGCCCTAGTACGTCAGGGTGATAGTTGGGGACAGGGTGGTATGAGGAGGAGCTTTGCCCTCTCCTAGGATTACATCAGCATCCTAGCCACTCCCAGTAAACACAGCGTCTGAGTAAAAACAGTGTGATTGCCATGCAAACTGCTGCAGGACAGGCCCCCCACTTCCCTTTTGTAGCCAGATTGCTGCCCTGGAAAAGGGGTTCACTGAAAGACTTTGGGAAGTCTCTGGGAGTCCAGTTGCCATAAGCAGAGCCAGGCTCATGGGAGTAAGAGGGACACCCCGGCCTGTGGGGTTGCAGGGTATCATCATTGCCAGTCTTTGTGTTCTGTAACACCTGGGTGGACCAGCGGCAGGGCATCCCTCAGCACTGCCTACCGCACTCCACTGACAGTCCCTGTGTCCTGTAGAGGGACTTCTCAGGACAGAATGTGAGTCAGTTCTCTGAAGTATGAATCTAAGTGTCATCTCCTGGGCCCGTGGCCCATGTTGGAGATGTGCTTTTAGAAGGAGTGGGAAGTAGAAAGCTGATGACTGGCATTTTGGGGGTCACTCGGAAAACACTCCTGTAGATTGCTTAACCCTTCCCTTTTATAGTTTTTGAACTTTTTCTTAATTGTTTACTATCCCCATATTGTCTGAGTCTCTGTATGCATGTTGGGGGAGCAGGCAAAATTCCTTTAGAGCCAGAACCTATGACCTCAGTAAATGAGACACAGCAGATGCTTATAGATGATTAAACTACCTACTGAACTGAACTCAGCACTCCCATACTTCTGGTGGTAAGCCCGTACGTAATATGTTATCAGTGATGTTATTTGATGTAGTTTTTGTCAGCTCTTCAAATAGTACGTTGTCTTTAGTTTCGTTTCTTTTGGATTTATAGTCTGCAGAATTACTTAATTCCAAACTGCCTCGGTGGCAGGAAACCTGTTGTGATGTCACCAAAGTACCAGAGAAAATCATGAATATGATTGAAGAAATAAAGACTCCAGTCTCTACTCCAGTGTCTGGAACGCCTCAGCCATCACCCATGATTGAGAGAAGCAGCATGGTAGGAACAGTGACCTCATTGAGATGTCAGTTGTGTGTTTACTAACTTGATGTGGGCCAAGCTTGCCCAGAGGACCTAGTCTGCCTTTGCTGGTGGAAACACAAGTTCTCCTTTATTCCTTGTAGGCCCACCTTTTCTTGCCTTTATCCCTTCCCCTCAGATTTGGAATTAGCTATGCAAATATTTTACACTGTGTTTAGCACTATTATCTTTGTTTGGGAAATTCTGTTATTACTGTTTTTAATTGTAGTGATTTCAGCTTTATAAGTATATTCCCAGTGAGGGAAATATAGATGTCTCAGGGGGTGGATTAGACACTCTTCTGCTGTTCATCACAGCATAAGGCACTTCAGGAAAAAATAGTCACCAAGGCATTCAAGGAAATGAATTCTCATGTTGTAGTTTGCTGGGCTTTGAACCTGGGCTTTAATCCAACAAATAGTTTGAACACATGGGCCCACTCTTTCCGCCCATATAAAATCCGCTGAAATAACAGCAAAGATCTTAAAACCCAGTCAGCTACCTACAGAATCTATCATAAGTCATGGGAGAGGGAGAGAAGGGGCCATCAGTGGACCAGAAGGAGTCTCTAAGATAGAAAAAGACAGGATCAGTATGTAGAGAATCAGAAGAAAACTTCAGCCCCAGGCATATCATGGTAAGGCTGCTGCATGGACTCAAGAGGTGGGAGAGGACCTGGGCTTCTCTTTATGTAGCTGGTTGGCGGGTGCTGGTCAATCTCCTCTCCAGGCAGCAGGGACTTTGTCTACTAGGTAAACAGTGTTTGGACTGAAGAGCTTGGACACCTCTGGAAGTGCATCTCACATTCCCACATCACCATGGTCTGTGTCATGAGAACAGGCAAAATGCAGACCATTATATACAGTAAAAAGAATAGGGACTGTCATACAGTTTGAAGGCAATGAACCAGGAATCCCTGGACAGATGAGGAAACCAATATCATAAAGAGGCACCAAAACAAAAAATTGGAGTGACCAGGGTTGGAGGCAGCAGAATCAGTAGGCAGAGGAGAGTGCTTCAGAAAGGGATGAAAGGATGTTACATCCACAAGAGCCAGCTGAAGGTGTTGCAAATATAAAAGTGGATTCTTATTTGTAGGTAAAATGATATGGCTAGGATTTACTTCAAAATAATCTAAGCATAGTTCAGGAAGGCAGATGGAGGTATGGATGAAACAAGACTGATCATGAATTGGTAATTGTCAAAGTTGGTGTTGAGCATGTGGAGATTTAGTATGCTATTCTCTCCTACTTTTGTACATACTTGAAATTTTTCTACAAAGAGTTTTCTTTTCATTGGATTTCTTCCTCCCCCCCCCCACCCCCCACCCCAAACACTAATAGATGGGCTCATTAGCAGAGTGGAACCGCTTGTAAAATTGAGTGAAGGAACTCTCCCAAAACACAGTGCAAAAATAGAAAAAGGATTTTAAACCAAACAAAGGATAAAGGCATGGTAGACAAGTTGAGACGTGGGAGATGTGGCCAGATGCCTACTCAGCATCACTACCCCAGTGTCTAATAGAGAATTCAAATTCAGTTGTCCAAAACCAAATAACTGGTTTCCTTTGTTCCCAGTCTTCTCCATCCAGAAAATGGCAACTTCATTCTTTAGTAGACACAGAATGTCAGCTCCTCCTTACACAGCCTTCCATCAGCATATCCTGTTTGTTGTTAGATTACTACAAAGAAAAGCGAATCCCACTGATTCCAGATTTCTTGATAGCAAACAAGATTTTAGAAATTAATGAAGCTGGGTACAGTGGTTCATGCCTGTAATGCTAGCACTTTGGGAGGCTGAGGCAAGAGGATTGCTTGAGACCCGCTTGAGCAACATGGCAAGACCTCGTCTCTACAATAAAATAAAATAATAAAATAAAATAAAATAAAAAGCCAGATATGGTGGTGCATGCCTGTAGTTCTAGCTACTTGGAAGGCTGAGATGGAAGGATCGCCTGAGCCCAGCAGATCGAGACTGCAGTAGCCATGGGCATGCCACGGCACGCCAGCCTGGGCACAGTGTGAGACTACTAAAAAAAAAAAAAAGTTAATGAAGCAGTGCATTCAAAATTTTGTGGAAAAATTATTTTGAATGTAGAATTCCATAGCCAAGTAGCACTTAAGAGGGAGCCTGAGATCTAAAGAGACATCAAGTAGTGGTTGCCGGGAGCTGGAGGACAATGAAGAGATTGCAAAAACAAAGATGGGAAAAAAAGAGTGTGGTACTCTTGAAGTAATTCGAGATGGAGGGTTGCCCTACAACTAAGAGAATTTGGGGGAGAAGGTGGACTGTAAAGCCTATGATTAGAAAATAGCCCTGGAAATCTGTATATTCAATTATCTGTTGTACTAAGATTAATAAAGAATTTTCTACAGGTTGGGAAAGAGTATGACACCCTTTCAAAATACTCACCAAAGATGCCCCCAGCTCCTTCAGGCAGAGCATATACCAGTCCTTTGATCGATATGTTTAATAACCCAGCAACAGTTACCCAGAATCCAGAAAGGATAAATAATTCAACAGGTAAGAGATTTCATTTGATTTCTTTGAAGATATCTTTTTAAATTTTCAAAAATAATTTGTGAGATAAATAATTAGACAAGCACATTATGAGGTAGAAGTAACAAATAGGTATGGGACATATATGTTCAGCCCTGACTTTGAAGAGTATAGGCTCAAAACAAATAAAGGTCTAGACCAGAAGACATCTTGATAAGTGACACATTTCTTTGACATATACTAATTTTATGTACTGACTGATGTTTGTACAGAGTAAACATACCATTGAAAGTTATATTTAAAAATAAATGAAGCCGGGCTCGGTGGCTCAGCCTGTAATCCTGCACCTTTGGGAGGCTGAGGTGAGTGGATTGCCCAAGCCTGCGGGTTCGAGACCCGCCTGGGCAGCGAGACCTCATCTCTACAATAAATCAAAAAATCAGCAGGGAGTGGTAGCGCATGCCTGTAATTCCGGTTACTTGGAAAGCTGAGGTGGAAGGATCGCCAGAGCCCAGCAGGTCGAGGCTGCGGTGGCCGGGAGTGGCCACTGCACTCCAGTCTGGGTGACAGAGTGAGACTTCAACTCAAAAAAAAAATAAAATAAAATAGAGACTAGATCTTGCTATGTTGCCTAGGCTGGTTTCAAATTCCTGGGCTCAAGCAATCCTCTCGCCTCAGCTTCCCTAACTGCGAAGATTACAGGTGTAAGCCACCATGCCAGGCCCTAATCAGCATTTTTCATCATCTCTAACAGAGTACCTCATGCTTTATAGACACCAAATTCTAACTGTTTAAATTCTTAATTCTGTTTACTGTGTCTCAACAAATTGGGACCACTTGTTTTTTTGCAGAGGTTACAGGCTGTTTCCTTAGTTAGGTACTGTTCTTCCTACACACCGTCTTTGGCACCTAGGACCCTTGAGACCTGTGCCATGGCCCTGACCTGTCTTATGGGTCCCTGTGATGTGAATGTTATAGTGATCAAGCTGTGTGCTGGAGAAAGCTCACAGATCAGGGCATGTGAAGCTCTAGGGCAAAAGAGGAGAGATTTCTAGAATCACAACTAGGATTGCTTAGCAGAGGAAGATGATGGTCTGTAGTCATTTGCCTGTATATGAAATACAAAGTTAAAATACATAATACTGTGTGCAGCCCAGTCATTCAAATGACTCTGGTTCTTGGTGATAAAAGTGAAATGAAAATTGCTGGTGGTTTCAACACTATCGAGGTAATTAGACAGTAGCATGTTTAGAAGAGAACAAGGTTTATTTTATATTGTATTTATTAAGAATCTGCAAGAAGAGGCTAGGCGTGGTGACTCACACTTGTAATCCCAGCATTTTGGGAAGTTGAGGCAGGAAGATTGCTTGAGACCAGGAGTGCGAGACATTGCCTCTATTAGATAAATTTATTAGATAAATTAAAAAGAAAAAAAAGAATTTGCAAGAATAAAGCAGGGCAACCCCCTCAGGTCCCCTCCCACTGTGGAAGCTTTTCTGTCCTCTCAATAAGTCCTGCTTTCTCAAAAAAAAAAAAAAAAAAGAATAAAGCAGAAAAAATCTTGCATTGTTTTAACTTAAATATGTCAGCTATATTACTAGCCTAAGCAAAGTTTGAGAAAGAAAATCCAAAAAGAAAAAAATCTCCATTCCACTTTTTTTTTTTATGGACTGAAAACGTTAGCCTGTGTTCAAATTGAGACATGAATGGTGCGAGCACTGTCTGCAACTGGTTCCTGACTTGGTTACTTGGCAGCTGTGGGACCTATCTGTGGATAATAGCTACACGTTTCTCTTAGGAGCCTGGTGGACTGGTGGCTGTGAGGTGTTGATAATGGAGACTGGCACCTAGTGAGGGCTCTGTGAAGAGCTCATCCTCACCTCACCTTTCCACCTGGGGTGAGGAGCTGAGTAGTTGGGGTGGCAAGAACATTTGCTTTTCCTTTGCACATGTCAACAGTTGGACTTGAACTGTTGCCTGCTCACAAAGTGATTCAAGTTGAGAGAACAGTTTGGTGTGGGAGCTTTTTGCTCTCTAATGAGAGTGATCCTGATTAGTCGGTACAGATAAAGCCAGCAGATGCTGGCTTGTGCCCTCCATCTAGAAGGGAGTCCTGAGCCACAGGGATCCTCCCCTGCCTGTTAAAGCCCTCAGGCTATGGACTGCCTATCTCCTGCAGTCCCTGTCCCCATCTGGCAGTGATCAAGGCGAGGAAGTATGACATGATCAGAGTTTCCGTAGAAGGTGTGCGTTGACAAGTGAGAGCAATGGTTTTCTGGGGTTTGCTCATTGGAACATGCCAGTCAATTACCCTTCTTTGAAA
The DNA here is from genome assembly GCF_000164805.1 of Carlito syrichta. Classification (NCBI taxonomy): domain Eukaryota; kingdom Metazoa; phylum Chordata; class Mammalia; order Primates; family Tarsiidae; genus Carlito; species Carlito syrichta. The sequence continues at coordinate 792,264 of NW_007259593.1, forward strand.
AGGCTTTGCTGCTACACTCACTCTGACAGATAATTCTGAAGATCCCAGTTTACAGCGATCAGTGTCGGTTGCAACTGGACTGAACCTGATGAAAAAGCAGAAAGTAAAGACCATCTTCCCACATACCGCGGGCACCAACAAGACTTTGCTCAGCTTTGCACAGGGAGACAGCATCACACTGCTCATCCCTGAGGAGAAGGACGGCTGGCTCTACGGAGAACATGACACCTCCAAGGCGTGAGTCTAGGCGCTGCAGCCCCACAGGATTACAAATGGCCCCTCACTTCAAGAGTGGCTGTCTGTCCTTCTAAGCTGCAGATTGTCTTTGTGGATGTGTTAGCATTTTAGCCAAAGTTAAATTTATAGTTCTAGTTTAGTTAACTGAAGTTATTCGATCCCAGGTTATTTTCTGCCTGTGCATATATATGAAGTCACCTCTCTGAAAGTAGGTTTAAATGGGTTTTTTGCTTTTTAAAAATGTGGCTTTTGATTTCTCAAGGATAATCTGCATATCAGATATACTTTAACACTTAAGATTTAACACATAGATAGCTTAAATGCCATCCTCATCATTTCAGCCATGAGTATGTGCACAAGCCTGACTGTAACTAGGTTAAGTCAGTTTTCTATGTAGATTATTTAGGTGTATTAAATAAAATGAATATAAAAAGTAAAAGGAATCCATATTAAAATTAATGTTATATACAAAATACATTTTGTGTGTAAAAAGTACATGTTTAATTTATAAGAAGCCTCAATTTCATTCAGCTCATGCATGGGCATTTATGGTGAAAGTGGACCAGTCTGCTCCTGAGCTATCATCAGAATATTCTTTAATGTATGTATTGTTCATTTGTCTGCTGCTATTACCACAAAAAAATGTCTTTTTTTTCTCATGCTTTACCTGTAGGAGGGGTTGGTTCCCATCGTCATATACAAAGTTGCTAGAAGAAAATGCAAAGGAAACCATGACTATGCCCACGCCCAGGTAGTACCCAAACGTGACTCAGATCTCCCAGCCCCAGAAACCCTTAGACCTAACCCTTCCAGGCATAGCAGATTTATAATCTAGATATATAGCAATCCCCACTATGAAACTATACATCTTATGGACTGGTCAGAAATAAACATTGCTGCTCCACAGTGGTTTCTGTCATGATTTCTGTTGTCCATGGGCTTTACTGACTGTCTGCTTTGAAGACAGACCACCTACTCTCCACTCTCTCTCCTGCCAGCCCTCTGAAACACCCTCGCTGTTCCCCACCACCTACTGGTCACTAAATCTGAGGTCCATATTTTCTGTCCTTGTCTTACTTAACAGCCTTTAGCGCTGTTAAGAACTTTTTCTGGAATGCTCTCTTGCCTTGACTGCTTGACCTGTGCTCCGTCTTCCTTCTGCCTTACCAGCATCCCCTCTGAAAAAGTCCCCTCTGTGAGTCTCTTTTCTGTCCATTGGTTAAACTGATGATCCTCAGTTTAATCCTTTTCCCCTCTTGGTGCTGGGCCTCTTGTCCACTACCATGACTTGAACACCGATAGGCTTCACTTAGCACCTGTGTGCTTATACCTCCAAATCTGCATTCCAGTCCAGATGATAAGAATAGGAGTAGTTACCACTCAGAGACTGTCCAAAGTGCTTTATATTGAGCTCATTTAATTCTTACAACAACCCTATGAGGTAGGTTCCCCCCTTTAAAAAGTGAGGATAACTTGTGGCACTCAGCTAGAAGTAGCAGAACCAAGACCAGAATCAGATCTCTTCTGAGCTTAGATGTGAATTTTTATGTGTGTATTAGTTCTAATCAGCTGTCCCTTGGGTCTTCAGAAACGACATGTCCAAATTGGCCTGGTCATCTTTACCCTAAACTACCTCATCCTCAGTGTTCTCTGTGTCCCAAGAAACACCCAAACACATCTGGCTGTCCAGGTAGAATAGCCCCCGGGTCCTCCATCACACTTGCTCAAGATCTTGTGATGCCATCTACATATCTTTGTCCCTAGCAGAATAGCTAAAGCATCAGTGTGACAAGAAATAAAAACTGAGTATAATTTTTAGGATGTTAAAATTCTGAGTTTTTAAATATATTTTAATCTTGTATGCTCAGTGCTTGTTTAGGTTTTTGCCATAGTCTTCATTTTCTTACTGATATCCTTAGATGAAATCAATCAAAAGTCAGTCCCTAATTAAACTGTTTTCTTCTAAAGAATTTATTTTTAGGATATGCTTATAAACCTGTAAAAACATTAATGTATGAGAAAGAGAGTGAGTGAGAGAGTGTGTATGTGTGTGTGTTGAAATCCCCTTCTCCTTCCCCTTTGGTTAGTGATCCACTGTTACTGTAGTCATTTGCCATGGGACATTTAGGATGCTTGGCATTCTAGTGGTGAGACTTATTTAACGTGTATTCGGTCATTTTTGGTTTGGAGCCCTGCGCCGGTGAGAAGCATCAGCACTGTGAACTTGTCTGAGAAGAGCAGCATGGTCATCCCACCACCTGATTACTTGGAGTGCTTGTCTGTGGGAACCGCAGTAGACAAGAGAGTTGATGTTGCCAGAAATACATCTACATTTAAAGCACCAGCACCCAAACCAGAAACCACATCTCCTGTAAGTAAAGCTGCAGTGGGAAGTCCTGTGGACTGGACTCAGCATCCCCCACTTGGGAGGTGCTGGCACTTGTTCCAGCCTTGCTGGGCCCTAGTAGGAAGGTGGTGTCCTGGCAGTGGTGGGAGGAGCACTTCCCCTTTGATCCTCTAGATTACTCTCTTTGTCACACAACTTTTAACCTCCTTGATTTCCGTACTTTTGTTTTTACTTTATCTTGTCAATGGCAGTTTACTCACAGTAAGTACATAGTTTGCTAGATTTTATTAGGCTCTTAATCTTTCCTTGCCTTTGGTCATGGCTACAATTTTTTGTCACCATTTTCTTCAGTTTTTGTATTTTCTTTTTTTTGAGTTGGAGTCTCACTCTGTTGCCCAGACTGGAGTGCTGTGGCACGCTCCCGGCCACCGCAGCCTCGACCTGCTGGGCTCCAGCAATCCTTCCACCTCAGCCTTCCAAGTAGCCAGAACTACAGGCGTGTGCTACCATGCCAGGCTAATGTTTTGATTTATTGTAGAGATGAGGTCTTGCCAAGGTGCCCAGGTGGGTCTTGAACCCGTAGGCTCAGGCAATCCACTGAACCCTGCCAGTTTTCGTATTTTCTAAAGGGAGGTTTAAGGTTAAAAGGTGGTAACTTCATCTTTCTTTAGAAAGAGTGTCTTGTACCAGGTGCTGCATAAATTTTGCGCTTAAGTTATCTTTAACACTAAATACCCCATGAGAGCGTAAAGGGCTGGGCTTCCAAGTCACTTCATCCTTCAGCAGCTGCGTGTGGAGTGAGTGCCATGCCCTGGCATGAGCTCTAAATAGAGGGATGAGCGGGGCGGCTTTCTGGCCTCTTTGGATCTTACATCCTAGTGATAGGAATCAATGATAAAAGCCATGTAGAGAATTGAAACAAGGTTGGGTGATAATGGGGTGGGTGACAACATGAAGGATGTCACAGTTAGATTGGCTGGAATGAGACCTGAGAGGGAAAGAAGTGGGGCTGTGCTATGGGGTCTCCACCACTCCCACTGAGAGCCCCGCCCCTCTGAGTGGTGCACAAGCAGAGCCTCTGAGTTTCATGAAACTGATACTCTAATAAAAATATGCCCTGTGCTTTAGCGTGAGCCTTAGGTGTTTGGGGATATAGGCCTGCCTCATCATGGGCCACTACAGCGTGTGGTAGCTTCCAAGGGGTGCAAGCTTTTAAGATCTCATTCAGAACATCTTTGGCTTCTCTTCCTAGATGAGTATGCTGAACTATGCGTTGTTTGCACTTTTATCATTCCAGATTGATGACTCCAAATATCTGATTCTAAAAATTTTCCCAAAAAATGACATGTGGCTATTGAAAATAGAGCTTTCCTCTTCTGTCAGCAGGACCGTAGACTCAAAGCCCTAAAAAAACTGCTTGAAGGGGCAAAGATATAAGTTTCTATTTCACTAAAACTTTAAAACAATATTCATGCTATTTGGAAAGTCATATTTGGAAGTGATTTTAAGGCATTTCTAAAAGCATAAAAGTTCTTTTTGCAGAGGAAAATTTTTTACAACTGTATGTCACACACAAAAAAATGATCTCCAGCTTTAATGATTGCCATTAATTTACCAATCTTGTTTCATCTCTACCCCATCCACTCTTAGTTTAATTTAAAGCTAATACCAGACCTGAGATCATTTCAACTGCAAATATGCAAAAAGATACGGCTTTTTTTTTTTTTTTGACTTGGAGTCTCACTCTGTTGCCCAGACTGGAGTTCAGTGGCCGCTCCCGGCCACCGCAGCC
>NW_007259593.1:797058-818114 GCF_000164805.1 Carlito syrichta
AAAAAAAAAAAAAAAAAAAAAAAAAAAAAAATATATATATATAACCAGAATACCAGTATCATAGCTTTAAAAACTGACAATAAACATCACCAAATAGTTAGTTCCAGTATCTGATTGTCTCATTTAAAAATTGAGGGATTATTAGCTGGGGGACTATAGGCGCACGCCACTGTGCCTTGCTACTTTTCTTTGTTGCATTGGAGTCTCACTCTGTCACTCAGGGTGGAATGCAGTGGCACACTGCTCATGGACACTGCAACCTCGACCTGCTGGGCTCAGGCGATCCTTCCACTTCAGCTTTCCAAGAAGCTGGAACTATAGGCATACATCACTGTGCCTGGCTAATTTTTTGATTTATTGTAGAGGCGAGGTCTCGCCAACTTGCACGAGCTGGTCTCCAGTCCGTGGGCTCAGCCTTCAGGAGTGCTGGGATTACAGGCTTGAGCCACCGTGTCCAGCCTGGCTAATTTTTTAATTTTTTTTTATTTTTGTAGAGATCGGGTCTCACTATGTTGCTCAGGCTAGTCTCAAACTCCTGGGCTCAAGTAATTCTCCGGCCTTCCAAAGTGCTAGAAGTATGAACATGAGCTATTGCCCCTAGCCTAAAAACTGTTTATAATACAGTTATTGAGTCTAGTCCATATCAGCTCCCTACATTGTAATTGACTGATAAATGTCATGAGCCTTTTTCTGTCTCCCCTTCTGTCCCTTTTTCCTTGCACTCTGTGTGTAGGAGAACCAGTTGTTTGTCCTGGAGGGTGTCTCCCAGTCTGCATTTTGCTGAGTAGTTCCACATGATGTCCTTTACTGTATTCCCTTATTTTTCCTATCTTTCTGGTAAATTAATAGTTCAGGGTCTATGTTGTTATTTTGTTTGTTTTCCTGTTCTGTTGTGTTAGAGCCTTTTGCTGCTGGAGTAGGCACATCTGGAGGTCTGGTCATCTCTCTTTGTGATATTAGCAGCTGTTGATAACTGCCTAGCCCCACTGCTTTATTAAGGTTGTATGAAGTTTTTTGTTTGTTTGTTTTGAGTCAGTCGCACTCTGTCACCCAGGCTGGAGTGCAGTGGCACAGCCACCACAACCTCGACGTGCTGGGCTCAGGTGATCCTTCCACCTCAGCCTTTTAGGTAACTGGGACTACGGTGTATGCCACCATGCTTGGCTAATTTTTTTATTTATTTTGTAGAGACAAGGTCTCGCAAGTTGCCCAAGTTGGTCTCAAAGCCCTGGGCTCAGGCAATCCCTCTTGACTCAATCTCCCAAAGTGTTGGATTACTGGCTTGAGCCACCATGCTTGGCAGGTTGTATGCCTTTTAAGGTGCCCAAAAATTATAGTTAGCCATGGAATTATAAATGAAAACAATGACACTTTGACCAACACAGACAATAACCAGTTTTAGAAAATGAAAATGTATTATTTTCAGTACATTTACCTTGTAGATAAAGCTTGATGAAGAAAGCTTCAATGCAGTAGTTTTTACTACAAGGAATTGGATAAATTGAGAAATCCTGGTTTTAAGCATTGATGTAATTAATAATGACACATTATTCCTTAGTTGACATTGGTAGTTTTTAAGTGTGACCTAGCTATATTTTAAACCTCTATGTTGGCTGAATGCTGACATTCTGTCAGTCTCAGGCGGCTGTATGGAGATGCTAAGATTGCTGGTGATCGACAGGTTGTAAAAGGGGCCTCCCACTTCCCTAGGCAGCAGAGCTTTTACCACTTTCCCGAGGACCCTGACGTGGAGGGCTGTTGGGGCTACCTGCTGAGGACGACCCAGTGCTCTGTGGCTTCCACCACCACAGCTGGCCCACGTGGGTGCCACTACCACCCTTTCTGCCTCAGCTCCTGCCCTCAGCCATGTGGGCTTCAGCCTCCTCCATGGGAGGTGCTGCCAGCGATCCTGTGCCCTGACTCCAGGCAGAAGTGCACATCCCATGGCCCACTGTTTGCCCAACGCCCATCACACACAGACATCTCCACTGCCTTGGTCCCCTATGTCTATCTCACAAGCTAGAAGGCTTTCAGTCTTTCATCTTAGCAGCCTTAGGTTTTTGGTTTCAGCTGGGTACAGTGGTTCACGCCTACAATCCCAGCACTTAGGAGGCCAAGGTAAGAGTACTGTCTGAGCCCAGGAGTTTGAGACCAGTCTACACAACAGGGTGAGACCTCATCTCTATAATTAATCAGGAAATTAGCCAGGCCTGGTGGTGCATACCTGTAGTCCTAGCTATTTGGAAGACTGAGGCAGAAGGATCTCCTGAGCCCAGCAGATTGAGCCTGTGGTAGCAGTTAGCATGCAGACTCTGACTCAAAAATAATAAGAATAATTTTGTTTCATATAATAACATTTAAAAGCCTCAAACGTGTGATGAAAATACCATTCTTGTGTGAATTCTTGTGATTTCAGTTGTCATTGATTCTCCATGTGTTAGAATAATGAATTAGCACTTAATGGTAAACTATAAAAAGGCACATTTAGCACTTCAAACAGGTATGGAGTTGATGCTAAAGTGAGGCCATATTTATAACTCATGGCAGCTAATATTCCGGTGGTAGCAAACTACTGGGGCCAACCAGACTTCTTTTGTAAACACAATCAAGTGGAAAGTGAAGGTGTGTCATGTGGGAGATTTTTGTGAATGAGATGAGACTGTCCTGTTTGCATTCTCCACCTAGCATTCACTGGCCAGCTTACTGTGGTCCAGAGCCTGTGCTGGGCCCTTGGGACATGGGTAGGAGGAAGATCAATCCAGGAGTGGAGTCCAGTGAAAGACATATGGGACTGCAAAACACAGTGTTCATGGGGTGAAGAGGATGACAAAGGAGGAGAAGTCTCAGAGGGTGAAAGTATCATCTTGGAGGAAAGCATCAGAGCCATGCCCTGAAGGATGCACTTCTGGAAAACCTAAGGCCTGAGAGCTGTGGTGTCTGTGGTGTCAGGGTCAGGGCTGGGGCAGCAGCTGGAGAAGTGGCCGCAGGAGTCTGGGCTGTTTGGTCCTAGCTCCACCACCACCACCACCACCCCTGCCGGGCAGACCTGCAGGCAGCTTTGAGGCTGTGCAGTCATCTAGTATGAGATGGTGGCTGTCTCCAACCCATGGAGATGGAAGGGGTGACAGGAGTTACTACAGAGACAAAAAAATGGTAGCTCCTGTGACTGACTGATGTAGCTATGTGGGACAATTGCTGTTCTGCCTTCTTGACTCTGAGAGCAGTTCTCCTTTATTTGGCTGCTTTACTCAGTCTTACATACTTTGGAATCATTTTTCAATAATTTCTATAATTTTGAGCTCTAGATCTTTAATATGCCAATATTAAAAAGTAAAACATTCTGGCCGGGTGTGGTGGCTCACGCCTGTAATCCCAGCACTTTAGGAGGCTGAGGCACGAGGACTGCCTGAGCCCAGGGGTTTGAGACCAGCCTGGGGAACTTGGCAAGACCTCATCTCTACAATAAATCCAAAAAAATTAGCCAGGCATGGTGGCACACACCTGTAGTTCCAGCTACTTGGAAGGCTGAGGCAGAAGGAGCACCTGAGCCCAGCAGGTCAAGGCTGCGGTGGCTGTGAGCATGCCACTGCACTCCAGCCTGGGTGACAGAGTGAGACTCCAACTCAAAAAAAGAAAAGAAAGAAAAGCATTCTTCTCAGAAATTAAGTTATACATTTAAGTACTAGAAAAAATGGAATTGTTTTGAGATTCTGAATAAATAAATAACCAAGGTCCTATAGGTACAACTATATACATTAAAGAGGAAATTTGTTGAGGTTTTCTTTTTGAGTCGGAATCTCACTGTCACCCAGGCTGAAGTGCAGTGGCACGCTCACGGCCACTACAGCCTCAACCTGCAGGTGATCCTTCCACCTCAGCCTTCCAAGTAGCTGGAACCACAGGCACATGCCACCATGCCCAGCTAATTTTTTGATTTATTGTAGAGGCAAGGTCTCACCATGTTGCTCAGGCTGGTCTCAAACCCTGAGCTCAGGCAATTCTCTCGCTTCCTGTTCAGGTTTTTTAAAGCACTTGCCATTTGAGAAACCTCCTTACTTTGATTTAAATAGATTAACATGGGGGGGAAAAGTTGTCCTTCATTGGGAGTATTTATATGTGTTACGATTTTACTATATTAAGCATGGAAAGAAATGGCTTTCTGGTGAAAATGTTGCCTAAGGCTCTAATACAAAATAATCAAATTGATAAATTGTTTCACTCTTAAGACAAAAATAAGGATGAGCTCTAGAATTCACATCATTTATTAGGCAATCCCATGCCACTTTAAGTAAACACGTGTAAGTTTTAACATGCAGTCAGCCCTCTGTATCTATAGGTTCCACATCTGTGAATGTAACCAACCACAGATGGAAAAGACAGAAGTATAGAAGGCTAATGATACAGTTTAGCAACTATTCACATGGCACTTACATTGTGTTCGGCATCAGGAAGAGCCTAAAGATCACTAGAGTACACAGAGGATGTGCGTAGATTACAGCAAATACTAAGCCATTTTATATCAGACATGAGCATTCCAGGATTTTGTATCCTCCAGGGGTCCTGGATCCAATCTCCTGAGGATTTGCATTTTCACCCAAATGTTGCCATCTTCTGGATGCATTAAACATGCTGACATAAGGCTTCCTTTTTAAATTCACCTGGCAGTCACAGCTATAGGTTTTAGTTAAAGAGCCAAGTTCAGGTCAGGGTCCCTTGTAAAAACTAAATATGTAATAATTACCCCCTTATTTAACATACTTTTAAAATAACACTTTTTCTGCTATAAAAATAACCTGGGAACTTTTTTTGGTAGAAATTTTGGAAAACAGAAAAGTATTTTTAAAAGAATTTTGAGCCGGGCTCGGTGGCTCAACCTGTAATCCCGCGCGTTGGGAGGCTGAGGTGAGTGGATTGCCTGAGCCCACGGGTTCGAGACCTGCCTGGGCAACTTGGTGAGACCTCATCTCTACAATAAATCAACAAATTAACTGGGCGTGGTAGCGCGCGCCTGTAGTTCCAGCTACTTGGAAGGCTGAGGCGGAAGGATCGCTGGAGCCCAGCAGGTTAAGGCTGCGGTGGCCGGGCCACTGCACTCCAGTCTGGGTAACAGAGTGAGACTCCAACTCAAATAAAAAAGAGAAAGAAAAGAATTTTGGTTAAAAATTTACCTCCAGGATAAGTGCTGTTAACATTTCATTATCTTTCCTTTGAGATATGAAAGTCTGTCTGCCTTTAGATATATAGATGGATATTTTAACCTCCCACTTCATCCTACCCTACAGTGTGGAAGCATCACGTTTTCTCAGGACACGTTAAATACATTTATATGAGTTAGGCAAGCCCTTGCTTACTGCTGCCATCCATCGAGGGGTTGGTGCCGGTGACGGGGTGAGGCTCCAACCAGTAGTGCCCTCACACCCTTTCTGAGTATGGCCTGTACTCAGTCATCCGGAGAGGTCAATGGATTTAGGGGCATTGGGAAATGGAGGAAAGGGGACAGCACAGCAAAATGACAACATCTCTAAGGCCAACTGAAAAATTCAGCTCTAAAATCTCAAAGAGCAGCCATCAGTGCCTCCACAAGTGCACACTCTTTCCTGGTAAGACACACACTGTGGCCACCTGTGTGCTGTTGAAGATCCCATGCAAACTGCAAGTGGGACACAGCTCTGTCCCCAACATCATCCTCTGCTGACACTGTTCCTTCTGTTGGGCTCCTACATTTCATGAGTGCTAGGAACACAGCCAGGGTGTGTAGGCAGGTGTGCGGAAGAATCAGGCTACTCCAGGGAGGGTAACTCAGGAGCAAGTAAACTGCCTTTTTACAGGGCACCTGGCCGTGGCAGCCTCTTGCCATAGCAGCAAGAAGCCTGTCGGGAGCGGGGAGAACAAGAAGTGCTTTCATCAGTAAAATTGGGAAATTCATGGATAGACAGAAATTTTCCAGAACCGCCCTGCCTAGACCAGCAGCCACTGAGCACATGGGAAAGTGGACACTTGAAGAGCAGAAAGTACAATGAAGAGATCATATTTTTAATTTTAATTGCTTTTCATTTAAATAGGCACATACAGCTGGCAGCTACCATATAGGTTAGTCAAGTATAGATCACATAAGCAGAACAGTGTCCCATTAGACACCTGATCCATAATGTGATGGTCAGAGGGAACTCTGGCCCCCTCAAGGGCTGGAGACACCGTCCTGGGATGTGTATATCAGAGTTCTTACACCCAACTGAATTAATTTCTCCTTCCTTAACTAAAACGTTTAATCCAGCTGGTGGTGTTAGGGAAAATGTTATTTCTCAGACCAAATGCTGGGATCCATGAGAGCTGGCAAAGCATTGTAACTTTTTTTTTTTTTTGAGTTAGAGTCTCACTCTGTCGCCCAGACTGGAGTGCAGTGGCCACTCCCGGCCACCGCAGCCTCGACCTGCTGGGCTCCAGCGATCCTTCCGCCTCAGCCTTCTGAGTAGCCGGAATTACAGGCATGCGCTACCACGTCCGGCTGATTTTTTGATTTATTGTAGAGATGAGATCTCGCTGCCCAGGTGGGTCTCGAACCCGCGGGCTCAGGCAATCCACTCGCCTCAGCCTCCCAAAGGCGCGGGATTACAGGCTGAGCCACCGAGCCCAGCTACATGTAGTTTTTCTAAACGCTGCAACACTGAGGCTCGGGTGTGCTGGGAGCCATCCTTCATAGCACAGAATCCCCTGAGCCCACTTACCTGGAGTCTCCAGGGCTGTCCCGTGACAGGAAGAACTTTTACCCAGGTGGCCCAGGGGCTTGCCACAGGTCATATGTCTCTACCTTAGCTGCAACTGAGGAAGTCTTGGTTCCTTCCTAACCTTGGAAGTAAGCCCTCATTTCAAATTGCATGTTTGCCATGACCCTGAGCCCCACAAGCATCTTTGTTTACGTCACAACGTGGGCTCCTTGGCTTCCAAAAAGATCCCAGTGATTCATAGCAGTTGTCTTTTCCCTATTTAGGCCTCAGGTCCCCATTTATAGAATAAAAGGGTTGGGCTAGAGCAGAGGGTGAACTGGGAGACAAGCTGGCCCACAGACAAGGACTGGAATGAGGTGTTACAGGGAAGACAGGGATCAGGTAGGGCTCCTTCTATTATTAGTAACTGACCTCCAGCTGGACATTCTCTTCCACCCAGCAGTCCAGGGAGGCCAGGTCTCAAGGCCACCCAGGGCATCTCATCACTCCACCCTGCCTTCTGCAGTGAGTGCCCCTAGGTGGCATTCTCAGAGGACCCCATGTCACCCTAACTGAACCGTGGGGTCCCTTGCTCATGAGTGCCTGCAGCCTGGGAACATACTGTGCTTGGTGATCTGAGCTAACCCTTTTTCCTGCACCAAGTCGTCCCCCCAGGGTACCTGTCTGTGCGGTAGACACCCATAAGAATCTGTACGGGAAGGGGGAGAGGATGGGACACCTGGTAAAAGGAGGTCAGCAAATGTCCACACAAAGTATTTGAGATTTGGGGGTTATCGGGGGGGGACTCACAAAGAATGTACCCTTCCCCCCCCTCTGTTCCTGCTTGGCAATAGTCAGGGACTTACTTGGTAGTTGTCTGCCATCACTCCTGTCTTAGGCAGCCCATTCCACTCTCGTGGTGGCCTGCCTGGCCTCTTGGGCGCCTGCTTGGTGGCCTTGAGATGATCTCCTGTCTTATTAGGTACAGAGAAGAATGTGCACAGGCGGTGCCTGGTGGGCCTTGGGTACCCAGGACAGTGCAGGCCTCTGGCCTGGAGACGAGGGAGGGAGCGGGGAGGAGGCCAGGTCTGGGGACATTGGTCAGTTGTGGCCACGGCAGTGGGCTAAGTGGGAGATCCGTGGCTGAGACAGGGACACTAAGAGAATGTCACAGAGGTCCTTTGAGGTCACTGGATAAAGCTGCCACAAGTGCAGGGTCACAGCACGTGCTGGTCTAGAGTCAGAGGGCGTGGGAGAGGGATGCTGCCCCTGTGTGGGGAAGGAGCACTGAGGTCTCAGATCCCCGAGGAACATGCAGGTGTGAAAGGGAAATCTGTCCGAGCAGGTCCTGCACTTCTTTTAAGTAAGCATTTTATAAAGAATGTCACATACAGAAAAGTGCATGAATTTTCACAAAGCGACTCCAAATTCCCAGCAGCAGATCAAGAAACAAAATGTTCCCAGCCCCCAAGGTTCCCCATACAGCCCACCCCAGTGACCAACCCCTCCCTAAGGTTCAACTCCAGTGGACAGGTATTGCTATAGTGTCCCGCTGTGTGGACAGGAGCTGTTTCTCGTTCTCCTGCTGACGGGTGTTTGGGTGTTTACAGTTTGGGCCATCATGGCTCAAAAGCGCTGTGGCAGCATCTTGGTGCCACAGGTGTGTGCCCTGCCTTTTCACACAGAGAGCAGAATGGCTGGGCCCCTGGCCTGCACAGGGACTCAAGGTTTACCACCTGAGTAGTTGCAGGCTGTCTCTTTCCCCTCGGCAGGAGTTGGTAGCAGAAAAAGGTTGCTTTTTCCTGTGCTTTTCATTTTAAAATCCTGTCAGGGCCCAGGAGCTCTGAACAGGCTCCAGGTTTGCTTGTGGCCAGGACGCCCAGGTAGAGGATATCACTGGCTTTCAGTTCAAGATGTACTTTCTATCAACTTAAGGCTACATGTGGGAAGCAGTTAGTGTTTCAAGGCAGAAGAAGTTAGTTTCCAGAGAGAAGGGGAGGCAGAGGGCTGAGGGGCGTTTGCTGAGGTGTGAAGTGCCCTCAGGCCCTGCTGTCCTTCCACCTGACCCTGGGCCATAGGAGGGCTTTCCACTTCTGGCTGTGGCTTCTGGCTTTCTGTTCTAGGCAGTCCACTACTAATGGCTAACTCCCTGAGCACATGCAACAAGCATCCTGGCATATTTTAAAACAAATCAAAAATTAGCCTGTAATCACACATGATGAAAGTGGCACAAGAAAGGACTGATTCTGAGGCCTGCTGAGGAAGCTCAGCATGCCTGTAGAAGAAACCACTTATGCAGCACTTTAAAGCCCTGCAGGATATGCTAAGTGGGGCAGTGACTTTGTGCTTCAGTGACGAAAAGTAGATGCTGAATCGCCCTGCGCTGCCCTGAGACTGTGCTGCCCAGGGAATCTGGGGAGGGTGGGACGGATTTGAGGTCACAGCTCCGGGGCCCCCAGCCCATAGTCTGTACACCCCCAAGATGCAGTAGGGGCCGTCCTACAGGAGTCTAGTAACGGCCTGCACCCTCAGGCTGGCACTGGGAATATGAGGAGCTCATCTAAGCAAGCGTTCAGAAGTCTGCGTGTGCCCCTAACTACGAGGAGCCCTGGGAGGCTTTCTGGCATGTCAGGACACTGTGGTGTGGCAGGCAGGTTGGTCAGACGGTGTTACACTGCCCTCTCCTGGGCAGCCACCTGACTCAGGTCCACGTGCTCTGGCTGCGATTTCTTAGAACAGCAGGAATGACTGTAAATCCTGCAAGCCTTTTGGAACAGAGGAAGGGAGGGACACACATCTGGCCCCTGACCAGCACTGAGTGGCAGCGTGCTGGAAGGAGGTGGTCCCGTGAGCTCTGTGGACCACCTTCCGTGCATCCCTGGGAGCTGGAGGCCCAGGCAGGGCAGCTGAGGGCTAGGGCGGTTCCTGAATGCAGATGTCATTTCCACTTTGGTTCCATGTTCTTTTCCTCGCTTTTTGAGCTTCCTGAAAGAACCCTGGCTCGAGCAGCCAGCACCAATCCCCCAAACCAGCAAGATTTTACTTACCGTTTTTTCTTGTCCATCATTCGGAATTCAGCTCCCAAAAAGCAAACCAGTCACCACCACTGTGCACTTGAAGGTCAAGTGAGAGATTCCGTTTGGTGTACATGTTTTCTTCTGTAACATAGCGCAGCTGCTCAGATTTTGTGAAATCTGAGTTACCATGTTTAGGAGACAGGTTTATTTATGCATGAGCTCTTGACATCACGTGCTGACCGCAGGTGGTGGCATGCTCCCTTCCAGGTTCTGACACTTGGGAAGGACCCTCACTGCCTTCCAGAAGGTTTTCTGTTTGTGCCCTTATTCTTTCAAGTAAATCTGGGAAGTTTCAAATGAATCGAGGTGCCAGGGCGCTTTTAAACATGCATGGCTTAGAACCGTCCTCTTTGTCTTTCTCAGAGTGATGCCAATGGGACTGCAAAGCCGCCTTTCCTCAGGTAGGTGTCACTTCCTAAATGAAGCTCTTCAGCACACGGTGTTGCTTTTCCCTGAATGAGTGACCTGTAGCATCCCCGGAAGGGCCTTTTGTGTCCAGCCCTGGAGGCCCATCAAGAAAAGCCTTGGGCCTGCAGCTACCTGCTCCCATCACCGCCCACTTTTAGCCTGTCCTGGGCATTAGGGCCTGAAGGGCCAACCCATCCCAGAGCGGCCCTCATAGGACTCCCATATAGGACTGAAGCAGAGTGGGTTCTTGTGTCCAAAACATTTAAATCTTGGATTGTTCTGTAGTAGGTGGCATGGAGGGAATCCCCGCCGAGCAAAATGTTCACATTCAGCAAACGTGGTTGGATCTGAACACAGTGGGGAGGTGGTGAGCGGTGTTGTCTCAGAGCAAGAACAGTGGTTATCAGCGCTTTTAAAATCAAATTTCTGTCTCGGAGCAGCATTTCTGCAGAGATTTTTTTTTCTCCCTACAGCGGAGAAAACCCTTTTGCTACTGTGAAACTCCGACCGACAGTGACAAATGATCGATCAGCACCAATCATTCGATGAGAAGACAGCCAAGAATTCTCCTGGTTCCTCTCACACTAAGTTCTCACTGGCACAATGATAGGTTACACCGTTTGATATGTGCTGTGACTGCTGTACGGCTTCACCAGAAGGTGCCTGATTTTAAATGTATCCTGCTCCAGCAAATCAACGCATTTTCTCAATTTAACAGTTGGGTTTACACATTTCTGTCTTCAAGATAAATAAATAATAGTTTAGTGAGCGACTCATTTAAAATATGTTCTTCCTATTCTGTCCAAAAAACAGTAAATTTGGTTCCAGTCTTTATCTTTTATTCTATGAATTTTTTTCTGAATAAAAGCCAGGGATAGTCTGTGCTTTTGTGACTGGCTTTCTGCACCTGAATGCAAACGAGACTGCAGTTTTATTTTATAAAGCATGTGTCTTAAGTAGCGTTATGATGTTATCTAAAGAAAATATTGTATATGTTGCATCTCAGCATGCAAACCATAATTTTAAGCAATATAAATTATGAAAATATAAAAAAGTAATAATTTTAACTTAAAATTTTTCAACTTTTGTTTAATCAAATGTAAACCTACCTGACATGAAGAGCCCCATCCCTGCTCCGATTTCAACAGAGCTATAGAGTGCTGAGACATTTTGCTTACCCTTATCACAGCCATATTTAGCACTTTTAAAATAACCTCTAAGAGCTACTGAACTTGGTAGTCGGGAGTCACTGACCGAACTTGCTGCAGCCCATCTAGGACAGAGGCCAGGTACATCGGAAACAGGCGCCTGAGGGCCTTGTGTTGAGGCCCCAGGTGCTTTCACTAAGCTAGTTGACCAAAGCTGCATCCATTACTAATTTACCTGGAACCTTCTTGGGGTCCCAGTTTCTCTGTGTTTGAATCAGGTACTGACCCACAAAAGGTTGCATCTAAAGCCAGTGTGCCTCCTGTTGGTTGGAGGGGGAGGGTCTTTCAGCCTAGCTGCCACCACTCTCTCAGGTCTGGGCCTTCAGCCCTGACATCAGGCATCTGCACTGGCAACCCTGAGCCTGTGGCTGGAATTTCTCTGGCTGCCTGTAATTTGGACCTATTTTGGCACAGAGGGTCATGGTGAAAATTCACAGCCAGGTCATTCACTGTGTCGGGGGCACTGGAGCTGTTGTTTATCATGGCTCCTTGGTCTCTCCAGAAATATACCATTTTCCTGTAAGCTTGAAATTGGTCAAGGTCAAATGCAGGTAGACCACTGCACGTGGGTGACACTTCAGACTCCTCCTAGCTGTGTCAAGCAATGTCACGCCTGCCTCTTCTGGGAGGACAAACCAGGCATTCCCCATGAAGGTTGCTGGTGCAGGACTATGTTAACACCCTCCACACCACCACCAGGCCTGGTCCCACAGAAGGTGCTGCAGCCAGGAAAGAACGCTCATTCGGCTGGAGCTCTGACCCACTGCACCTCCCACTTCAGTGGAGTCACAGCAGGGCTACAGAAGCCCATCCTTGGAGCAGTCAGGAGGGAACAAAGTGTGGGTTTTAAAAGTGTGTTACGAGGGCACCCTGGCCGTTAGTGCTCAGTGTGGCATTGTTCCAGGGTGGAATAGGACCTAGGATCCACAGATGTAATCCGCAGGCCCCCTTTGCTCACCCAACCCCAGGTTCCACCTCACAGACCGGAACCACCGGACTCACTACCTGCTCACAAAGGAGGGGAAGACTGGCCTTGTCCTTGGTGCCGAGGTGCATGCTCTGTAAATGCCAAGGTATTGTGTTTAATTGTGATAATAAAGGAGAACTGGAAAGCAAGCATATTTCCTTGAGCTGTGCATTTGGAATAATGCGAGATGACTGTGACTGGGTGTTGAAGCTGGCTGTGGGGACGTTCCTCCAGTCTTCACTGTGTGCTAGAATCTTCCATAACAGAACCTTACTGAAGTGGCTGTGTGCAAACACCCAATAAGCAGAACCAGGTCAACAATGGTATGAATCTCATTTATTGAAAACATTATTTCTCACCTTTCTCAAATCGAAGACTGCAATAAAATAAAAGCAGTGCTTTATTGAGTTGTCACTGACCATGGGGGCAGCAGTGCCACCTCTCCTTCCCACTTCACTTTACAAAACAGTCCTGAAGCGTAATCAAATAAAACTATTGTACACGACATTTACATTAGAAAAGAGCTGGATGTAGGAAAGCCAGGCGTGTTGTTCCCTTTAGGCAAAGGTTGCTCCACAGTTGGGGCATCTTCGCTTCCTCAAGGCGAAACAGCAGATGAACCCGAAGGGGAAAAAGATGATGGCCAAGAAGATGCCCAGGAAGGTGAAGCAGTCCTCCAGCACCCCGACTCTGGGAAGAGAGAGGAGGGCTGGGAAGTCCCTTGCACACAAGAACCACCAGTGGCTCACAAATGACACAGGGACACCTGGTGAGTGACAGTGGCTGAAGAGACAGTCCCACTTTCCCAGCCTAGAGAGCCCCAAGAAAGTCCTGCAGGTGCCCATTCATGGAGGGGATGGCCAATCGCTGCTATGTAATCGCTGCATATAAAATTCAAAGGAAAAGGGGAAAAGAAAACAGTTGAAAACGTCTTCTTCAGCTAACAAAAGCAAGCTCATCCAGCTGCCACAAGCTGCCACGTGTTTGCTCTTACGAAAGGAAGGAGCACTGAGCAGCAAATGCCAGGATTCTATTAAAAGTCTTGCATCTCTTCAGACAAGACCCCAGGCCAGGCGTGGTGGCTCAAGCCTGTACCCCCAGCACTTTGGGAGGCCGAGGCAAGAGGACTGCCCGAGTCCAGGGGCTCAAGACCAGCCCAGGCAACTTGGCGAGGCCTCATCTCTACAATAAGTCAAAAAATTAGCCAGGAGTGGTGGCGCATGCCTGTATTTCCAGCTACTCAGAAGGCTGAGGTGGATGGCCTCAGCCCAAAAGGTTGAGACTGCAATAGCTGTGAGCATGCCACTGCACTTCAGCTTGCGCAAGAGAGAGACTCCAACTCAAAAAAAAGACGCCCCAAGACCAATTTTAGAGTTATATTTTCAGTGTTGCAAAATTTTAAACATTTTTCTATCCCCTAGAGAAAAACTGCCCCCCAAAAGGTGCATTTCCCTAGGCACCTTTTATCCCCGGATAAGCTCTACAGAAAAGGGGGTTTCTCAGTCGGATGAGCCTGGGGAAACTGTTTTCTCCCCGCTCCTGGAGAGCCCTACATACATTCATGAAGTGCTCTGAGGACCCTATACTGTAAGGTCTGGGGTTCTGCTCGGTTTCTGTTGTTTCTTTGGTAGTGGGGGTAGTGGCGGTAAAGGACTGGCGTCTCGAAGGCCACTTAATCTTGAGAAATGTAGTCTCAAGGTGTCCTCACCAAAAAGTTAAGTTTACCTTTAACATGTGTAATACAGAATACTCCTGGGGGACATCACCCAAGTCCTGTACCAGCAAGTACAGGTTCAGTGACCGTGAGACTCGGTCATTTTCAGAGGTCCCAAAGTGGGAAGTCGGAAGCCATGAGCTCAGCTCAGCTCAGTAACTGAGGCTACTTCTATAAGGTCCTGGGCACAGCTGAACTTATAAGAGCCACACTAGCCAGTTCAACCCAAGTGAGAATGCTTCACCCCCACCAGACAGGCTCCAAGGAGCTCTTCCTCCGGCCTCAGGGGTGCCCAGCCCCCTTACCCTCGCCCAACCAGTACTGACTGACGCAAGAAAGAAGGGAGGAGGAAGCGTCTCCGGGGGTGACAGGTGAGCTGCTCCTGAAGGGGGCGGGGGCTCGAGGAGCCCACGAGCCAAGAGCAGGCACTGGTCACAACCCACAGGCAAGGACAGTGCGGACCCCGGACCTGCTGTGAACTCCCTGTGTGCTGCCCAGGGAAGGAACGTCACGATGGCCACCAGAGGACGCCCATCTTCAATGCTGCCGGCCGCTATGCCCGCCGGGGCTCAGCCACAGCTTGTCAAAGCTGCAGCCGTGGGGACCCCATCCCGGGAGGACTGCTGCCGCCCACCCCCACTGGTCAAGGCGGCAGGAAGCCCAGAGCCGCTGGCCCGCCCTCCCTCCCAGAAGTGGGACTTGTACCTGCTCCTCGCCATTCTGGGAATCACGGAAAAATGAGCTAGGAGATTCTGAAGTCTGGCTTTCTACTTAAAGTCTAAGCTAAGGCTCGCCTGGCTCCCTCCAGCCGGCTCAGCTGTGTTTCCCAAGGACGTCCCGAGACCCTTGCCCCAGACAAGCCCTGCAGAAAAGAAGAGGGGCACTCTCTGGTCGGACAGTGTGGGGATACTTCTCCCCTTCCCTGTAGAGTCCCTACATACATTAGTTCGGGAAAGGCTCTAAGAGGGCCTGCCAGACTGTCTCTGTATGAGCTGATGGGCTGGACCGTGACACACCAGGAGGTCCCGCTCAAGGGGAGGCTTACGAGGGGCCCAAGTCTGTGTTAGCAACGTTGCCGTTTCTCGTGTGGACTTTTGCAAAACTGCCCCTACCGAAGCACTGAGGTCGCCAGGCCACCACACTTGCTCAGCCCTGCCTACGGCTGCCCCTGCCAGTCCAGACCAGGCAGGATGCCTCCACCCAGCCGTGCCAAGCACACAACACACCATGCCCAAGAGTCGGGAGGCAGAGAATCCAGCTGCAAAAGTCCCTGAGGCCATACCGCCCAAGTGGGAGTGGGGAGTCTCAGAAAGGCCAAGCCACCAGCCACGTCCCTGTGGCCACGACAGATGGCCACAACAGGCTGCCCTGGGCTGAGAACCTCCCGAGCAGCTGGAGGGAGTCCAGTTACCCTAGACCACTCAAGGGAGTTTATGGACTTCATGCTTCATCTCCTGGCCTCTGCATGATATTCCGCCAACAGCTGAAATTCCAAGAAACACACTGGTTTGCATGTTCTGGTTAGAAAATGTCCCATGAAAAAGCGGAGGGCGAGACTGAACCAGCTGAGAAATCTGCCAAGGAAGAAGCCTACCCTCTGATGAGTCCCCAGGGTTCCTTGCTCAGCTCCAGATGGCCCAGCATAGTGACCAAACGAGTGCCCGCCCAGGCTGCTGTCTTGGGATCAGAGCTGCTGAGGTCAGGCTGGGAGCTGGGCCTGACTGCTCAAAGGCTCAGGAGGAGGCCGGGCCAGGTCAGGTGCCCTGGAGAGGCACAGTGGACACTGTGAAGCCCTGCAGCGGGGGCCAGGCGTGGTGGGGCCGGGGTGGGGGTCGCTAGTCTGGCCAGCTGAGCCTGTCCACATGTCCCATCTGCAGGATGCTGCTGTCTCTGGGGTCAAGCAGCCTCCTCCTGTTAACATCACGGAAGCATAGGAAGGGTGCCCACTCTCACTGGGTTCTCTGGGCATGCGGCCAGGGCACTCCCACCTGAGCACTGATTTCCAGCCGAGCCAGCATAGCCTAAAGATGAGGCCGAAGGCCTGGGGCCCACAGCTCATCTCACCCCGGTGCTGCTACGAGAATCCACAAAGCCAACAGCACGCACTGGGCGGAATCAGCAGGGCTGGCCCTCAGCCCCCAGGACATTCACACCCTCATTCTTCAAACCTGTGGTGCTTCTGTCCAAACCCGAGTGTGGGACTGAGCGTCCTGTGGCACCCTCAGCTGAGCCCCTCGGTCACGAGGACTGGCTTTGACACCTTCCCCGGGGAACCTTTCCCTTCACCCCCACAACTTTCACCCCACTTGGAGAGAGGATCTGGGCCACCAGAGCTCTGGGAAGATGTTTCCCTTCAGTGGTGCCTGCGAGCTGGGAGGATCCACTCACCCCACAAGGCTCAGGCAACAAGAGGCTGTGACCCCAGACCCCTCCTCCCGTGAGAACACACACTTGAACCTGAGTATTTTAAACAGGCTTCAAAAGGCCCCAGGGAGGGAGAGAAGAGATCTGCCCCTCAGCTCTGGATTCAGAAAGCCTCAGGCTGAGCGTGGTTCAGCCCAAGGGCCACATGCTTGACCCCCAAGATTCCACAGTCCTTACCCACAATTCCAAAAGCCAAAAAGCTCCAAAAGCAGAACTTCCTGGCAGTTTGTAACAAACACGTGGCAACAACATGTGACCTGAACTGATGTGTGGCTATTTATAGTCTTAATTTATCCTACTTAACGTGAATATTCATGTCTTGTTACAAAAATATTAATGCTTTAAATACATTACTGCCCCAGACCTCAAAAGGCGTGTTGGTGTAATTTGGTTTTTTAAAGCCCACGATCTTCTGAACAGAGAATCAGTTTAGTCTCGAAGCCAATCTTGACTCTCGACAAAACCTCACAAGCTACAAAACAGCCCTGTCCCAGGTGCCTGCTTGGGGGGGGGGAACCCCAGCCTGGAGGAGCAGCCACTGCCTCCCCACCAGCCCGTCCCAGCAGCCTCGCGTTCTCTTCCCCTCCAAACCCCGAAGAGTCTCAGCTCTACCAACTGGCTCCAAATCCAAACCCAGTGGTCCTTCTGTCCCTCTAGCATTGGCTGGGAGTCCCTCCCCCATTCTCGCACCATAGGTCATGTGGGGGAGGGGTGGGGAGGGATCTTGGACACTGGCGAAATTAGGGAACTGACTAATTCTGAAACCGCTCCTTTAACTCCTGACTCTCGCCTTGCAGTGAAAGTGGCCACTAATCCTGGGGAGTCTGCCAGAGATGGGCCCTGGGATCTCCGCGGCCACAGGGCTCCCACCTCACCAGGGAAAGAGGCCAAGGGAGGAGCGTGCTCTGAGCTGCCTGAGGCCAGGGACCCAGCCAGGAGGAATGCCCTCACGTGACCTCATGCCCTAAAGGACCTGGAGCCCAGGGTCATGTCCAAGGCCACATAGCTGGGAGCAGAGGGGCTGGGATCTGAATGCAGAGGGGCTCCCCAACCACAGGCACTGCTGCTCTGTGGGGGAGGACCCCACCCCACAAGCCCCAGCACTCCCTCGAAGACAGCCCCCTCCAGGACAATCAGTGCCACGGGGGCTGGCCCCAGGGCAACGAGCAGCCCCCAAGCCCAGGGTAGCCTCAAGGCACAACCCAGTCCCAGAAGCAACCACCAGACCACCCTCACTGCAAGGACGAGCCTCTCCAGGCAGAGGGAAGACAAATACCCTCTGAGGGCTGCGGCCTGAAGCCAGGCTCTGGGTAGGGACATGACAGCCCAAAGCAGCCCCACCAGCCTCTGGTGGTCTCTAAGTCTCTCCTGCAGAAAGGCCCCACATGGCGGAGCGGGAGCTGCTCACTTAGGGCAGGCTCACCGGGACCTCCCCGTACAGCCCTCAACAGACCTGACAACCGGGACGGCCGGAGGCTTCTCCAGAAGAAAGGCCAGGGCACGCGCCAGGTGGTCCGCTCCCTCATCCCACCCAATCCCTGCAGGTGCTACCCAGCTACAGCTGGGGGCTGAGCCTAGATCAGAAACTAGAGAGGCCACTGAGGCAGTACAGGACTGCCCAGGCCGTCTGGGTCCCCAGGTGTGGCCCTGCCCAGCAAGCAGCCTGGGGCCTGGAACGCGGCCCATCTGCCTGCTGCACCTCACCCTGGCCAGGATCGTGTCAGGACACGGAGAGCCCACAGGGCCAGGGACGTGGGCAGGGCCCATCCTGGCCAACTCACCTTCTTCCCCCACAAGGGGAGCTCTGGCTTCCAGGCCACAGGTGGCAGGAGGGGCAGGCCCTCCACTCACCACTGTCCGGAGGCCTCAGACTGCTTCCTCTCCACAGACTTGACTGTCACCCCAGGCCCTGGGCAGCCCATCTCAGCCGCCCCCATGGCCTCCCCCAAGGATACCAGCAGCCTCCCTAGTGACCACCATGCCACATCCCGGACCTCTGGATGACATCTCCCTTGACAGCTATTTCTTTAACTCTCTTGGCTTCCAAGACCCCTCACTTCCCCGGACTTCCTACCTCTCTGCTCATCTCCAAAACTAAGTACCTAATGGCGACCCAGCCAGTATTCGCGGGGAGCCCAGAGCAGGCCAGGCCCTGTGCTGCCTGAGGGCCTTCACTGCCCTCCCAGGGCCCAAGTGAGCCCCCCAGTGCTGCCACCTCGTCCTGCAACTAGGACCGCCCACATCCTCTGGGGAGTGGTAACTGGCCTCACTGGGTAGGTTAGGACCCAGCTCCAGAGGCTGGAGCCCACATGGACTTGCCGGCAAGCGCTGAGTCTGAAGGGTCTGGGGCAGGGCCGGGGTAACAAGAGGGGGCAGAACAGATCATGGCTTGCTCATCTGTCTGGTGAAAGAAATGAATTCTTGTAAATGGCTTAAAAGAGAAGACAAGGCAGGCTACTTGAGGGAAGGCTCAGCCAGGGCAGCAGAGTGACAAGGGACACAGGCCTCTCAGGCAAGCCTCGCTCAGAGGGACTAAGGGACAGGACGTGTGACTTAGGCAAATTCCTGCCAAGCCACCAGGGAGGGAAGGGGACAGAGCCTGGCAGGCTGGACCTGGGGAGGGAGGAAGTGTGGTCACGTGAGCAGTATCCTGTCCCAGCCCTGAGACGCCAGACAGCGGCCACACTTGTGTGTATTCAGGGAACTATCTTTACTCTCCCCCAGAGAGGAGCGGCCCAGGGACCACATACTGCCCCCCAAGCCAGCAGCAGAGCTGCTCCCTCCCCGTCCACCCCTGGCCACCACCCTGGGGAAGCAATGCCCTGTCCCATGCCCCAGTCCCAAGCTTGAAGGCGAAGACGGGTCTCAGAGCCAGGGCATCTCGAGCAAAGGGCAGGGACACGTGTGTGCTGGGAGGGCCCTTGCTGCCGACTCAGAAGGGAGGGCCCCGAAGAATCAGAGTGCTCTCTTCGAGGAACCCCCACAACCTCATCCAGAGAGGACTAGCCTCCTCCAGCCCAGTCCCTGCCCAGAAGCAGAGAGGACAGTGATCCGAGTACAAAAGGGAAGAACAAGGGGCCCAACCCTTGGCCTCCATCTGGAGCCCAAAACCCTCCCCAGCAGAGCAGGGCCCAGCCTGACCCGTTCCAGGTTCTGCATGACTGGGAAGCACAGCCCCATTGGCAGAAAGCACAGACCTCGGGCCTCCAAAGGACACGACTCCCATCCCAGGGAAAAGAAAGTATCGGGGGAAGTGTCCCCACCCAACAGCAACTGCATGGTGGCCCAGACACAGCCCTGGGATATCTGGGCCACACTGCCCTGCTGCTGGTCTCCCCCACCCCTGCCAAGTCCAGGGGTTTGGGCCGAGAAGAGTCTCCAGGACCCCTGCCAGTCAGCGCAAGGCCCAGCCAGGCAAACAGGCCCAGCTGCACCTGGCAGGACCAGGATCAGAACCCAGCTCCTCCCCCAGGCTGGGCCCTTAGGGGGTGGGGAGGGACGGGCAGACAGTGAAATCCCAGGCAGACCCCTCTGTCCGCTGAGCCCACCCCTGTGCCTGCAAGCCCAAACAGCTCTGACCCCTCTGCCACCGCCTCTGGAGAGAACTGCGGCCAGCTCCCTGTCCTGCCCTCCCTCCGCCCCACTCCAAAGGCCAATGTTTCCACTGGGCAACCACCCGCGAGCTGCGTTAAGCAGACGCCCCAGCACGGGCTTGTCACAGGGTCCCAGGAGGGCATGGCCTCCAGAGGCTCCCCCAGTCACCACCATCTTTCCCAGGCACAAGGGCAGTCAAGCCCGCCAGGTCCCAGCCTCCTGCCCCCTCCCCCCCGGGATGCCCCTTGTGGCTCTGGAGTCACTAACTTCCCCATGACTCCACTCTGGGGCTTACAGACACACTTTTGAAACCAAACCTAGTCCAAACCAGGGTTTCCTAATTCCACCTCAGAAGCTTCAACTTCCTCCTCCCAGACACAGGCTGCAAACCGTATCCCTGCCAACTCGGCCAGACTTTAAACAATCTGCGCACCCTCATCTGTCAAGGGCAGAAACCACGTCTTACTTGAATCTGAATTTTCAGGACCTACACAAAACTAGCATCTAGCTGCACCTTGGACTCCCACGAAAACAGCAGTCAGAAACTTTCCTAGGAGCCAGCTTGAGGATATGGAAAAAACCTCTTCTGCATGAACAAAGAACCACGGGGCTTCTGCCCTGGTCCAGCCAGGAGTGTTTAAGCCCAGCCTTGGATAAAGAAGCCCTAACAGCTGTGGCTCGTCCAACTGGGGTCTCTCCTGCTGGTGCACCTCAGGGAAAACGAAACCGTCGGCCACCTTCAAGAACCCACTGCAGAGAAAACTCGGGGCAATCGGAGGCAGAGGAAGAAGCCTGACTCCCTGCAAGTCCCGCAGCGAGGGAGAAAGGACCAGGAGCCTGTCCACATGTCTACAGCCCACTCACTCGGGGTGCAGTGCGCCGGGAAAGGGACCCCCCTTCCGCCCCACAGAACGAGCTCAGCGCCCAGGGCGAGAGGCTCCCACTCTCCCGCACGGCAGC
>NW_007259593.1:819091-831377 GCF_000164805.1 Carlito syrichta
GGGCGGGGCGAGTCTTCAGACCACTTCCTTCAGGGCAAAGGGTGCCCAGGACTTTACCCCCGACTCGCTCGCGGCCTGCTCCGGGCTCAGCTGCCGCGCATTCCGCCCGTTTTATTTGACGCACTGGGTAATGTACAGAGATTGTGGCTCCGGATTACAAATGACCCCACCGTTTGGGACAACATCCTAAATACCGGACACCTGCTGTGTGCCCTCAGTTTCCCTACTTTTCACCGCAGCCCTGCAAGGTACTTATTCCTAGATCACAACTCAGGACAGAGGCTCACAGAGGGGCGAGGGTTTGACCTGGCAGGTGCAGGACAGAGCCACATCTGAACTTGGGTGTTGTCTGGTATCAAAGACCACGGCTAAGCTCCCTCACAGAAGTATGTCTACACCGATGCCAATTAAACTTTAAAAAGAAAGACTAGAAAGCTTAGCATCCCTTCTTTGTAGCATGTCTGCAGCTTTCCAGGGGCTTCTGTAGCAATCAGTGGTTTCCCTCCTGTTTTATGTGACCAGCATTTGATCCAACTCTGAGACGACTACGGCTTCCTCAGATCCCACCTTATTTTTATTCGTCCATCCTTTTTTTAAAATAACAAGTTGAGCGCTTCAAAGCCCAGTCCCATCTGTCTTGGATTGCCTGTGCTAGTCATTTTCCCCACAGTCCTGTGGGGAGAAACTTAGGGGTGGGCCAAGTAGATGCCTGACTAACACGGAACTGCTAGATCAAGACTGGAAAGTGGCCGGGAGTGGCCAAGGGCTTCGGGGCCAGCAGAAGTCCTGGCTGGCAGTGGGAAGGCCATTGTCCCTGGAGGCAGCTGTGAGAAATGGAGCCACAGGGTAAGAGCCCTGTCCAGGGAATATTGGGTGCAACCCCGCGTTTCATCAACCAAGAGGCTCAGGTCAGCCTTTCCAACACCTGGTCAGCTATGGCCATCTACATTTTTCTCCCTGCCTTGCAAACTACTAAAGAGCAGCATCAGCTGGTCCAGTGATATTCTTTCCTATTATATCCAACAAAAGTTGGCAGATTTCCCTTCAATTTCATGGCTAATTGTCCCTTGCATGCCTGTATTTTCTGATAAATCCCACAAAATACATAGCTGCTGGCTCCCTTCTCTTCCAGTCCTTGTTTTTGCACTGGCAGTGCCCCTCATTTGGACTCCAAGTCCATGAATGCTGGGGTGTGACTTTGACCAATGCTGCTGTCAGACACAAAGCAGTTCCCACCCCTTCATTCATGCAGCACACCCAGGATCAACCTAGACCAGGCTCTACATGCAAGGCCTTGGGGTGACAAAAATAATGATGACAGGGACATAAAGAAGAAGCTATTGGGTAGAGAGCCAGCCAGTAAATTTGAAACTGCAGTGAAGTTTGTGTGGCAAGAGAGTTAGACGTGTCACCACAGGGTGGCAATGAGCCTGGGTGCCCGGAGAGTGCCAGGGCTGCAACCTGGCTTGAAAGGCCAGTCAGCCCCAGGGACCAGGGGCAGAGCATTCCAGGCAGTGAACTGCAATCCCAAAGAGTACACAGCAGCACACTGTATGCCAGGACTTGGCACTTGGTGTAACTGGAGCCCTAGAAGAGTTTCCTGGGGCTGGCAGGGTTTGGAGGGGCAGACACTGGAGGTGGGATAGCTTCCTAAAAGGTCCCTTTTTGGGGACTTACATAGAAGTTGAACAGGGGAGTCTATCAGATTTCCATGTTAGAAAAATGTCTGAGGCCGGGTGCAGTGGCTCATGCCTATAATCCCAGCACTTTGGAAGGCCGAGGTGAGAGGATTGCCTGAACCCACAAGTTCGAGACCAGTCCAGGCAACTTGGTGAGACCTCATCTCTACAATAAATCAAAAAATTAGCCGGACATAGTGGCTTGCACCTATAGTTCCAGCTACTTGGAAGGCTGAGATGGAAGGATTGCCTGAGCCCAGCAGGTGGAGGCTGCAGTGGCAATGAGTGTGCCACTTCACTCCAACCTGGGCGACAGAGTGAGACTCCAACTCAAAAAAAAAAAAAAAAAAAAAAAGTCTGGCAGCAGCATAAAATATAGATTGGAGGCAGGGGGACCAGAAAGGAGATTAGAAGAAAGGTGTGAGAGAGGGGAAGAGCCCTTCAGACCTGGTGGCCTCCTATGTGCTTGGGGAAAATAAGAACTTGGAAGACTCGGGTTGCTCAGGTTTCTGGCTCAGGTGATGGCAGTGGTGGTGCCAGCACCTGGTTGTGGTCAAAGGAGAAGCCACCCTGAGGGAAAGGACTGGAAGGTCGAGTCTGCACATGTGGATTTCAGCTGTGCCATATCCCAAAGGGACACCTAACCAAAGCTGGAGGAACATCCATAGAGGTGTTCTATGAAGTGCTATCTTCCTGTTTAAAGGTTTGAGACTAAAAACCATTCATCCAGGCCAGGTGTAATGTCTCATGCCTGTGATTCCAGCACTTTGGGAGACTGAGGAGGGAGGATCACTTCAAGATCGAGACAAGCTGGGATCAGTGGCTCAGTCTGTAATCCCGTGCCTTGGGAGGCTGAGGTGAGTGGATTGCCTGAGCCTGCGGGTTCGAGACCCACCTGGGCAATTTGGTGAGACCTCATCTCTACAATAAATCAAAAAACTAGCCGGGCGTGTAGCGCACGCCTGTAGTTCCGGCTACTCGGAAGGCTGTGGCGGAAGGATTGCCGGAGCCCAGCAGGTCGAGGCTGCGGTGGCCGGGAGCAGATCCTGCACTCCAGTCTGGGTGACAGAGTGAGACTCCAACTCAAAAAAACCAAAAAGATCGAGACAAACCTGAGCAACATAGAGTAGACCTCGTCTCTCCAAAAGTAAAAAAAAAATTAGCCGAGCAGGGTGGTGCACACCTGTGGTCCCAGCTACTTGGGAAGTTGAGGCAGGTGGATTGCTTGAGGCCAGGAGGTGGAGGCTGCAGCAGTGAGCTATGATCGCAATTGCACCACTGCACTCTGGCCTGGGTGACATAGTGAGACTTTGTCTCTCTAAAAAAAAAAAAAGCCACTCAGCGTTTGCAGAACACTACTCTGCATCCAGATGCATGAGGAACAAGACTGAGGACATCCTGCCGTGGGGCTGACAGTCTTGGGGGTGGGGGTGGGTGTTAGCAAGCGGCAAGTCCAACAGGGAAATGAACAGGCTCAAGTGGACAGGGAAGAAGCAGGCAAGGCGCTGGAGTGGTTGGGATCTGTCCAGGGGGCCTTCAGAGCGGCAGGTGGAGTCGAGACTAGAGGGAGGGAGTTGGCCACGTGGACAGAAGAAACAATTTGTGCTTGTTTGCTTCTTGAAGGTTGGGGGAAAGAAGTGCCTCTTGGAAGCGGATGGGACTGATCCGGTAGAGAGAGGAAAATGGTGCCAGGGAGAGGGACGGGGCAGCCCTCGATGGGATCAAGGATGGCTCGCTGCAGAAACAGGGAAGGCAGGGCAGATAGGTGGGTGGATGTGAGGGGCACTTGGGAGCGTTCCTCGGATGGCTTCTGTTTTCTAGCAGGTAGCAAAGCCAGCAGCTGAGACTGAGGAGGAGTCGAGGAGGAGGAGGAGCAGGAGTCAGGAGCTTGAGGAGAGGAGGGACAGGCACAGAAGTCACCCAGGAGAATGGAGGCTCGAACCAGCTCTCAGAGAATCATAATTGAATTGCTGGGCAGCCTGTGGGACCGCCTTGAGGTTAGTGATGCCAGCGTTAAAAGGTGGCCAGCAGTAACCTCGGCTCTCTGCCTGCACCTATGTGTTTTCCGTCTCCCTCATCCTCGGGACCACCCATAAAAGTAGGCATTAGTATCCCGCAGCTGTGGGATGAGGAAACCGAGACATGGAGAGTTCCCATAACGTTTCCAGCCAGTAGAGGTGGCTCTTCAAACCCCAGATCTACCATGTGCAGTCTTAAGGTCACACACATTGCCCCCATGCCAAGTGCAAAGAGAAGACACCACTGCTTGCTGGTTTTAACAGAAATACATTCCTATTGAAGAAGACTTGGAATATACAAAAAAGCAGATTTTTCAGATAGCTGAAGTTCTGCTATCTGTTTATTTGATTTGCGGTCTTACTCTGTCACCCAGGCTGGAGTGCAGTGGCACAGTCACAGCTCACATCAGTCTCGACCTTCTGGGCTCAGATGCTCCTTCCATCTCAGCCTCCCAAGTAGCTGGGACTACAGGTGCTTGCCATCATGCCTGGCTAATGTTATGACCTATTTGTAGAGATGAGGTTTCACTATGCTGCCCAGGCTGTCTCAAACTCGGCCTCCCAAAGTGCTGGGATTATGGGCCTGAGCAACCACACCCAACCTCTTTATCTACTTTATATTTACAGATGCATTTTTTTAAATGTTAGTACTGCCATTGCCATAAAAATGAATAAATGTGATTTTGACTTTACCTGCTCTGTGTAAATGTTTTCACTGGGGTCACTCAGCAGGGGATCTGGTGGGACAGCAGATGTGCTAGCCCCTGCCTGGGGCTGGGGGAGGTACCACTGTTCCCCAGACCTTGACAGTTACCAGGGACTCTCATATGTACCCAAGGAAACCAAAACAAGAATCATGCCCTCTCTTGCATGCTCTTGAGAAGTGCTGATAACCTATCACATGAGCTTCTTGGCAACACACGAAGCTAGTATCTCACATGGTTGGGATTGTGACCAAAAAGAAAAAAACAAAAAGGAAGCAAATATCATTTCAAAATCCAAGGCTGTAGCCAATTACAAGTGCCTAGCTCAAGGAAGGTCCTTGCCAAATATTTGCTGAATGTTTGCTATGTTTATCTTAGATAAACACTTCAGGTTTTATGGTAAGCCTTACAATTCTATGAGGCAAATATTTCTAAATATTATATAAATTTTATAAATTAGGCACATTAGCCTTTACATGACACAAACAAAAATGTCTCTTGCGAGTTATATACATTATATATTCAAATCTACATTAAACCCTTCATTCTCTAAGGGGGTGGTCCTCACCATGTAATTCTACCTGGTAGAACATGCTTAACTCATGCAATGAAACATACAAAGCATTCCTTTTTAGGCAACTTTCTCAAGCAATTCTTACAAGAACAAAGAGTAAATTCTGAAAGAGCAGGTTTCTGGCTAAATAAGTTCCCAAGCTGTTATACTCAAAACCCTGAAAAGCAGTTTTGTTTTGTTTGCTTGCTTGCTTTTTTTTGTTTGTTTTGTTTTTAGTCAGGGTCTCACTCTGTCACCCAGGCTGGAGTGCAGTGGCACGATCCCTCCTCAACCAGCCTCGAACTACCGGACTCAGGCGATCGATCCTTCCATCTCAGCCTCCCTAGGAGATGGGACTATAGGCATGCACCACCATGCCCAGCGAATTTTTTTATCTTATTTATTTATTTGTGTGTTTGTTTATTTATTTTTGAGTTGGAGTCTCACTCTGTCGCCCAGGCTGGAGTGCAGTCACAATCACGGCCACCCCAGCACTGACCTGCTGGGCTCCGGCAATCCTTCCTCCTCAGCCTTCCAAGTAGCCGGAACTGCAGACCCGAGCTACCACACTTGACTAATTTTTTTTTTTGAGTTGGTGTCTCACTCCTTCACCCAGGCTGTAGTGCAGTAGCACGCATGCTCACGGCCACTCCAGCATCCAGCGTTGACCTGCTGAGCTCCGGCAATCCTTCCGCCTCAGCTTTCCAAGTAGCTGGAAATACAGACGTGCACTACCACGCCTGGCTACAATTTTTTTATTTTTTCATAGAGATAAGGTTTTGTCATGTTGCCCAGGCTGGTCTCAAAGTCCTGGACTCAAGCAATCCTTCCACCTTGGCCTCCCAAAGTGCTGGGATTATAGGCATGAGCCACTGCACTGAGCTGCTTGTTTCTTGAGACAGGCTCTTGCTCTGTTGCCCAGGCTGGAGTGCAGTGGCATGATCGTAGCTCACTGCAGCCTCTGCCTCCTAGGATCAAATGATCCTCCCATTTCAGCCTTCCGGTAGCTAGGACTGCAGGCATGTGTCACCATGCCTGGCTAATGTTTTTGTAGAGACAAGGTCTCGCTTTGTTGCCCGGGCTGGTCTCAAACTCTGGCCTCAGCAAGGCTCCTGCCTTGGCCTCCCAAAGTGCTGGGATCACAGTCATAAGCCACTGCACTTAGCCCTGTTGCAGTATTAATAGATGCACTGTTGTCTCCAGACTGATCGGCTAAACCATGATATCAACACATCTGTGGCGATATGTGCAAAATTCATTGAACACTTTCTATCTCTGCCATCTTCAGAGTAACAGATCAGGGTGTTTTTCCAAGACTTCTTGACTGGTGGCAGAAGGCATCCAAGAAAACTTCAGCAAATTTGGCTGCTGAGGGGTGTGGGCTGTGGTTGGAAGAACAACTGGTTCTCATCTAGGTTGTTCAACATACTCTCTGTACAACTTGAGCAAGTCATTTAACTTCTGGGAGCCAGTCTTTCTTAAATTGGAGACTTCAAACCTCCTTTCAGAATTATAATAATGTACGGGGGCCTTTTTTACCTCATCAGCTTCCAGAATGACAGTCACTATTTCTAAATGGAGCTTTAAGGGAGAAGCCAGCAGCATGTATCACTCTCTTGTGTTGAACACTCAGGGTGGATTCTAAATTTTTTCTTTTTTTGAGTTGGAGTCTCACTCTGTCGCCCAGACTGGAGTGCAGTGGCCACTGGAGTGCAGTGGCTGAGGCGATCCTTCCACCTCAGCCTTCCAAATAGCCGGAATTATAGGCACGCACTACCACGCCCGGCTGATTTTTGGATTTATTGTAGAGATGAGGTCTCGCGCCCAGACGGGTCTCGAACCTGCGGGCTCGGGCAATCCACTCACCTCAGCCTCCCAAAGGCGCGGGATTACAGGCTGAGCCACCAAGCCCAGCTGATTCTAAACATTTTATAAATTCTACAATCCGGGTAGATTCCTACTTCCATATCCTCTCATCACATTTAAACCCAGAATCCTGACAGGCACAGTAGCTCACACCTATAATCCCAAAACATTGAGAGGCCGAGGGGAGAGGATTACCTGAGCCCAGGGATTCGACACCAGCCTGGGCAACTTGGCAAGATCTCGTCTCTCTAGCAAATCAAAATAATTAGCTGGGCATGGTGGCATGTGCCTGTAGTTCCAGCTACTTGGAAGGCTGAGCTGGAAGGATCATCTGAGCCCAGCAGGTTGAGGCTGCAGTGGCCGTGAGCATGCCACTGCACTCCAGCCTGGGTGAGAGTGAAACTCCTACTCAAAAAAAAAACAAACCCACAAAACAAAAAACAGCCCTGATGGCTATTAGCATCCTCAATTTACAGATAAGGAAAAAGCCTGGTCCTGAGGTTCTTTCTGAGCAGGTCCCAGAACCTCTTGTGAGCCAGGAAAGTGCCTTATATCTGTGTCCACTGTGCCTAAAACACAGTAGGAGCTCAATAGATATTTAGGTGAAACAAGGTCATGTGCACGGAATCATTTGACTGGGCAGTGGGGAATTTTTTTTTTTTTTTTGAGTCAAGGTCTCACTCTCATCCAGGCTGGAGTACAGTGGTACGATCGCAGCTCACCATAGACTTCACTTCCTGGGTTCAAGTGATCCTTTTGCATCAGCCTCCCAAGTAGCTGAGACTACAATTGTGTGCCACCAAGCCAGGCTAATTTATTCTTCGCAAAGATGAGGTCTCGTTATGTTGCCCAGGCTGGTCTCGAACTCCTAGGCTCATGCGATCTTCCTGCCTTGGCCTCCCAAGTAGTGGGATTACAGTCATGAGCCACTGGGCCCAGTCTGGAAG
This sequence comes from Carlito syrichta, assembly GCF_000164805.1. NCBI lineage: Eukaryota > Metazoa > Chordata > Mammalia > Primates > Tarsiidae > Carlito > Carlito syrichta. Next base: position 826,859 of record NW_007259593.1, read on the forward strand.
TGGGGATTTAAATCTAGGTCCTTCTGCCTCAGGTCTTGGGCTCTGGTCCATAGGTTGTAAAGTGCATTTCCCCCTTTCAGAATAGAGATATGCCTGGATCATTCCAGAAGGTCATTCCTGGTTTTAAAAAATCAAGAGTACCCAGATGGTAAGGAAGATGCCAGCGGAGATGATTAAGGCTTTTTGGGATTTCCCTGGGCACTTCCTGTGATTACAGAGCATCATTCAGGAGAGACAATGCACGTTCACGACTTTTCTACTCTGTCAGATGACAATGAAAGTCACTGACATTTACTGAAGTTCTTCCCTTTGAAACCTGTTAGCCATTGTTTCTATGATGGTAGACAGAAACCAAGTGAAACTTGAGGCAAATTTGTCACCAGCTACCAGGACACTGAACTTGGTGACAACCAGCCACCATCTTTGGTTGGGGGGAAGCAGAAAAATGACTATTCCCAAACTGAGATGGAGAGGTCACTTCCTTTGGTCGTAAGGGACTTCTGGGACCCACACCCAAATGGTGCTTGTATGGGACCCTTGCAGCACTCATCAGGGTCTTGGTCTTCCCCTTCTCTCAGCCATTATCCGATTTTGAAGGCAGAGCACAGAATGCGGCCCTCCTTCAAGCCACAGAGTGAAGGAGAAGACCTAAGCCTTGGCTTTGAGGAACAGGTTCGCTTGGGGGACAGCAGTGGGGAGGACGCTTCAAGAGGAAGAGAGGCCGCTATGATGAAAGGATTGAGGGACAGTGCTGCCAGGGCCTCCGATGCCGCTGCTGCAGGAAGGCCTCCTTCTCTTCCCCACCCTTCCTCTTTCCCACTGGTCCCTGCAACCTCTCTCTGGCCAGGCCCCCTCCCCTGCTTTCCTGGCCCTGCTTGGGGGACGCCTACCTGCTGCTTGCACTGTGGAGGCCATGACTGGCCTCAGCGAGATGTCCTGGAGCAGCGGGAGGAAGCCTGAGGACGGGGCCGGGAAAATCCCTATACTCCAGCAGACGCCAAGCAGTGACCAGCAGGACAGTGACCGACATGAAGGAGCAACTGAGAAGGCCACGAGGAAGCAGCCATCGAGGGCGAGGAGAGGCCCAGGAGGAACTGGCCAGAGCTGGGCCTCACGGGGTACAGAATGCAGCCTCACAATCCTGCCCTGCCGCCAAGATTCTCAGGTTCTGAGCCTGGAGTCCCACCTCCAGAAAGAGGCTCATGGCGCCACCGGCCAGGGTTCATTCCTCAGAGCAGGGACAGTCAGGGGGAAGCCCGTTTAGTGTCGCTGTCATTTGGTGTCCATGATAGAAACCATGACTTAGGAGAGGTGGGGATGTAGAACTCATACATGAAGATGTACAAGGCACCCAAGACAACAGCCTAGTTTCGGGCTCTTCCCCAAGGCCATAGAAAGGCAGGGCTGGATGCGGTGGCTCACGCCTATAATGTCGGCAAGAGGATTGCCTCATCCCAGGGGTTTGCGACCCGCCTGGGCAACTTGGCGAGGCCTCATCTCTACAATAAATCAAAAAATTAGTCAGGCGTGGTGGCACATGCCTGTAGTCCCAGCTACTGAGGAGGCTGAGGCGAAAGAATTGCTTGAGCCCAGTGGGTCGAGGCTGCGGTGGCCACGAGCGTGCCACTGCCCTCCAGTCTGGGCAACAGAGTGAGACTCCGACTCTTAAAAAAAAAAAGAGTCAGTAGGGACAGGGGAGGCAGGCAGCTAGCCTTATCCTTATCCCCTCAGTGCCACGAACAGGGCCTCTCCAAAAAGGACCATCATCCAGTCACTCATTTGTTGGTTATTTTCCTTAGTTTCCTTGGACAAATCCTTCTTGCATTCCTATCGTAGAATCTAGAAAAAGGGCTATGCATTTCTACACCTCATCCAGGAGAAGGGTGTGCTATGTGTACAGCTGGTGTTAGGGTCCAGGAAGGCCAGGCCCGATGGCAGAAGCTCAGTAGGTGCGCTCCATCCAGGGCATGTCCCGTGTTCGTGGACTAGTGCCTCCAAGCTGAGTACCTCAGATGCTTCATCCCGGCTGCTGCAGGTGAAAAACTGTGACAGGTATGGGTTCCTGACTGTAATAGAAGCACCAGGCATCGAGAGGACATCCACACTCCTGTGCTTTGGCAAATGCTCAACTTATTAAATGCGTATGTCTAATTAACCAAATTTTAAAAACCCTTTTTTGGGGGGCACAGCTAAACAATGATTACAAATATGTTAAATTAATTCTCTTAAACAATTTAGCCTGCAGTTAATAATGTTGCAAGGGAATACCTTATTAATACTGCAACTACTTTACATAGCAAATAAGGTCTAGATTGCTCTTCCAAGGCAATTCAAACTAGACCACTGGTCAGCCAAGGTGGTTTTTTATAAGTACATTTCATTTGCTGCACCAATAAAGCCCATGTTCTCTATAGCCCACACCCTTCACATAGGTTTTAGATTTTTGCAACGTTGTGACTCCCTCTGAAACAATACACTTTTTTTTTTTTGAGCAGGGGTCTTACTCTGTCACCCAGGCTGGAGTGTAGTGGCACGCTTACAGCCACTGCAGCCTTGACCTGCTGGACTTAGGCAATCCTTCTGCCTCAGCCTTCCAAGTAACTGGAACTACAGGCATGCACCACCACGAGCCTAGCTAATTTTTTGATTTATTGTGGAGATGAGGTCTTGTCAAGTTGCCCAGGCTGGTCTTAAACCCCTGGCTCAGGCAATCCTCCCACCTCCACCTCCCAAAGTGCTGGAATTACAGGTGTGAGCCACAGAGCCTGGCTGAAATGATATACTTTTTAAGTCCACTTGATAGTATCATATAATCCATCTCTGTGGTTTATGCTGATTTATTAGCCTAGTTCTGTCATTAAAAAATAGTGACTTGGCCGGGCTCGGTGGCTCAGTCTGTAATCCCAGCACTTTGGGAGGCTGAGGCGAGAGGATTGCCTGAGCTCGTGGGTTCGAGACCCGCCCGGGCAACTTGGCGAGACCTCATCTCTACAATAAATCAAAAACTAGTCGGGCGTGGTAGTGCATGCCTGTAGTCCCAGCTACTTGGAAGGCTGAGGTGGAAGGATCGCCGGAGCCCAGCAGGTCGAGGCTGCAGCGGCCAGGAGCGTGCCACTGCCCTCCAGTCTGGGCGACAGAGTGAGACTCCAACTCAAAAAAAAAGAAAAAAAAAATAGTGACTTGATCTGTTAGCATTATGAAAAATTTCTCTTTGCCTTGCAGTATTGTGTTAAAAGTCACAAGGCCATCTAGAAATCCCATTGCCAACAGATGAAGGGTCGACTCCTCTGCTCATGTCTTCTCTTTGGGGCACATGGGTGATGTGATGTCTGGAACACGTGACTGAGCGTGCCCTTTACCTGGCTACTGTGTGTGAGCCCTAGGATGGGCAGTGCTAGAGCTCTTTTCCTCTTGGTTCTCTTGAGTCGCCACCAGTGCTGACAGTTCCTATTTTTCTGGGGCCCTATGATTTGTTCCTTGTGTCCCTGGCGTTTTCCTCTTTCCACTGACACTGATAGAAACATGCACACAGCATCACTTCTCTGTGTAAGTGGATGAAAAGCAATGTGTTCGTGGATTAGCAATCTCTAGCTGTATAAGCCTTCCCTGCTGTATGGTCTGCGTGTGGTCCTTAAAATTCATATGAGGAAACTTAATCACCAATGCAATAGCATGAAGAGGTGAGGCCTATGGGAAGTGATTAAGTCGTGAGGGTGGAACCTTCTTGAATGAGATTAGTGCCCTTATAAAAGAGGTTCAAGAGAACTGTTGCCCCATCTGCCATGTGAAGACAAAGCAAGAGGCGCCATCTATGAAGCACCGAGACTTCACCAGGCGCCGAATCTGCTGGTGCCTTGATATTGGACTTCCTAGCCTCCAGAATTGTCAAAAATAAACTTCTATCATTTATAAATTATGCAGTCTGGCTGGGCACGGTGGCTCACACCTGTAATCCCAGCACTTTGGGAGGTGGAGGTGAAAGGATTGCCTGAGCTCAGGGGTTCAAGACCAGCCTGAGAACATGGCAAGACCTCGTCTCTACAATAAATCAAAAAAATCAGCTGGGCATGGTGGTGTGCGCCTGTAGTGGCACATGCCTGTGGTTCCAACTACTTGGAAGGATGAGGTATTAGGATCGCCTAAGCCTAACAGGTCAAGGCTGTGGTGGCCGTGAGCATGCCACTGCACTCTAGCCTTGGCGACAGAGTGAGACGCCAACTCAAAAAAAATTTTTTTAATTGAGCAGTCTAAGATATTTTGTTATAGCAGCCCAAGTGAGCTAAGATACTGCATAATAAATAATCACAAATTTAGCAGTTTAAGACAATGTACATTCATTATTTCATGGTTTCTGTGGGTCAGGAATCTGGTCACAGCTTAACTGGGTCTTCTGCTCAGGGTCTCACTGGGCTGCAATCAAGGTGAAGGGGCTACATTCTTTTTTTGTTTTGTTTTTTTGTTTTGTTTTTGTTTTTGAGTTGGAGTCTCACTCTGTCACCCAGACTAGAGTGCAGTGGCC
>NW_007259593.1:831602-832752 GCF_000164805.1 Carlito syrichta
CCCAGGCGGGTCTTGAACCCACGGGCTCGGGCAATCCACTCACCTCAGCCTCCCAAGGCGCAGGATTACAGGCTGAGCCACCGAGCCCGGCTGAGGGGTACATTCTTATCTGGAGATGTGAGTTGGGACAAATCTACAGACAAGTTCATTCAAGTTGGGAGAATTCATTTCCTGCCCACCAATGACCTGAGGGCCCAGTTTCTTACCACCGTCGGCTGGAGGTCCCATGAGGCCCTGGAGCTGCCCCCTTGCCTCACGGCTCTCTCCAGAGGCTGTTCGGAACACTGCTGCTTGCTTCTGCAAGGCCGGCAGGACAGAGAGAGCCTCTAGTCTCAGAAAAGGCCAAATTCCTTGTACAAAAGCTTCTCCTAATTATTCATAAAATTACTCAAGATATTCTCCCTTTTGATTCACTCAAAATCAACTCATTTGAGTTAGTTTCATCTGCAAAATCCTTTCATTTTTTCCATATTCTACTCGCTAGAAGGAAGTCACAGGTCCATCCTGCATTCAAGGGGAGGGGATTACACAGGGGGCAGAGATTGTCTGCTACACCTACTCGATGAAATAAGTGAAAATTAAAACAGTCCAGCATGCACCACTCTTCTGCATTCACAACTACCTCTGAGGACACTTCATGGTAGTACATCTCTTAGGAGTTTCATCATGATCTTGTGGCTTTGCTGTGTCCCTAAGGGCCTCCCCTCAAGGCTCTCTGAGCTCTTACTCAGTCTCGTTTATCCAGTAACCAGGCACCCTGGCCTCCTTGCTGGTCCTGGTATTCCCTCTGCCCTGAGAGATCCACACCCTCACTTATTTACTTTATTCAGGCCTCTGCCAAGACGTCACCTCATCTGAGAAACCCTAAGACTGCTCAGACAGGCAATACAGTGGGGATTAAGAGCATAGGCTCACAGAGAGTGGAGGATGAGGGAGTGAGATTGAGAGAGTCCTGGAGGCAAGGCACTAAGAAGAATGAGCAGTTTCTCCTCTATGAAAACTTTTGCCCTGGTCCTGCTGGTGGCCCTGCTGTGCAGGGAGAGAGAGTTCAGGGTCTGCGCTGCTACACGTGCTTTAAAACCTCATCCAGAAGCCAGGCTCTGTGGCTCAGCCTGTAATCCCACGCCTTTGGGAGGCTGAGGTGAGTGGA